>NC_135791.1:15160116-15165116 GCF_051106095.1 Pogona vitticeps | reverse complement strand
CACTAACACTAACACTAAGCCTAAACCTAACCCTAACCCTAGCCCTAGCCCTAGCCCTAGCCCTAGCCCTAGCCCTAGCCCTAACCCAAAACCTAACCATAACCCTAGCCCTAATCCTAATACTAGCACTAACCCTATCCCTAATCCTAACCCATACCATAACCCTATCCCTAACACTACTCTAGCCCTAACTATAATCCTAATGCTACCCCTAACCATAACCCTAATCCTAACCCTAACCCTAGCCCTAACCGTAACCCTAACCCTAACCCTAACCCTAACCTTTAACCTAACCATAACACTAACCCTAACCCTAACCCGAACCCTAAACGTAAACGTAAACCTAAACCTGAACCTAACAGTAGCCCTAACACTAACACTAAAACAAACCTTAGCCCTAACCCTAATCTTAACCTAATACCTAACCCTAACCCTAACCCTAACCCTAGCCCTAAACCTAACACAAACCCTAACCCTAACACTAAACCTAACACTAACCTTAATCCTAACCCTAACACTAACTCATACCATAACACTAGCCCTGACTCTAACCCTAACCGTAAGCCTAACCCTAACCCTATCCCTAACACTAGCACTAACAGTAACACTAACACGAACACTAACATTAACCCTAACCCTAAACCTAACCCTAGTGCTAGCCCTATCCCTATTCCTAACCCTAAACCTAACCATAACCGTATCCCTAATCCTAACCCTAGCACTAATCCTATCCTTAAGCCTAGCCCATACCATAACCCTAACCCTAACACTACTCTAGCCCTAACCCTAACCCTAATGTTATCCCTAACCCTAACGCTAAACCTAACCCTAACCCTAGCCCTAAGCGTAACACTAACCATAACCCTAACCCTAACGTAACCCTAATCTTAACCTTAAACCTAACCCTAACACTAATCCTAACCCGAACCCTAAACCTAAACCTAACCCTAACCCTAACAGTAGCCCTAACACTAACACTGACACTACCACTAGCCCTAATCCTAACAGTAACCCTAATTCAGACCCTAACGCTAGCCCTAACCCTAACCCTAACTCAAACCCTAACCCTAACTCTAACCTTAACCTTAACCCTAACCGTAACCTTAACCCTAACCCTAACCCAAACTCATACTCTAACACTAGACCTATCACTAATGCTAACCCTAAAACTAACTCTAAACCTAATCCTAACCCTGACATTTGCCCGAACCCTAACCCTAAATCTAAACCTAACCCTAATCCTAACCATAAACCTAAAACTAACCCTACCTCATACCCTAACACTAGCCCTAACACTAATGCTAACCCTAAACCTAACTCTACCCCTAATCATAAACCTAACCCAGGCCCGAACCCAAACCCTAACCCTAACCCTAACCCTAACCCTAACCCTAACCCTGACCATAACCCTAAACTTAACCATAATCCTAGGCTTAACCAAAGCCCCAAATCGAACCGTAACCCTAGCCCCAACCCTAGCCGTAGGCCTAGCGCTAAACCTAACCCATACCCATAACCTATCCCTAACTCTAACCGTAAACCTAACCCTAACCGTAACGCTAACTTTAACCCTTATGCTAAACCTAACACTGGCCCGAACCCGAACCCAAACCCTAACCCTAATAATAACCATAACCCTAACCCTAATCTTAACCCTATCCCTAACCCTAATCCAAACCCTAACCCTAAACGTAACCCTAACCCTAACCCTAACTCTAACCCTAACCCTAACCCTAACTCTAACACTAACCCTAACCCTAACCCTAAACCTAACCTTAACACTAACCCTAACCCTAGCCCTAAACCTAACCCAAACTCTAACGCTAACCCTCACCCTCACCCTCGACCTAACCCTAACACGAACCTTAACCCTAAGCCTTTCTTTCTTTCCTTCTTTCCTTCTTTCTTTCCTTCTTTCCTTCTTTCTTTCTCTCTTTCTTTCTTTCCTTCTTTCCTTTCTTCTTTCCTTCATTCTTTCTTTCTTTCTTTCTTTCCTTCATTCTTTCTTTGTTTCCTTCTTTGTTTCCTTCTTTGTTTCTTTGTTTCCTTCTTTGATTCTTTCTAAGCCTCTCTTTCTTTCCTTCTTTCCTTCTTTCTTTCCTTCTTTCCTTTCTTTCCTTCTTTCTTTCTTTCTTTCTTTCCTTCCTTCTTTCTTTTCTTCTTTCCTTCTTTCTTTCTTTCTTTCTTTCCTTCCTTCTTTCTTTCTCTCTCTTTCTTTCTCTCTCTCTTTCTTTCTTGCTTTCCTTCTTTCTTTCTTTCTTTCCTTCTTTCTTTCTTTCTCTCTCTCTTTCTTTCTCTCTCTCTCTTTCTTTCTTTCCTTCTTTATTTCCTACTTTCTTTCCTTCTTTATTTCCTTCTTTCTTTAATTCTTTCTTTCTTTCATTCCTTCTTTCCTTCTTTATTTCCTTCCTTACTTCCTTCCTTCTTTCTTTCTTTCTTTCTTTCTTTCTTTCTTTCTTTCTTTCTTTCTTTCTTTCTTTCTTTCTTTCTTTCTTTCTTTCTTTCTTTCTTTCTTTCTTTCTTTCTCTTTCCTTCATTCCTTCTTTCTATCTTTTTTCTTTCTTCCTTCCATCCATCAATTTTTCTCTCTTTCTTTCTATCCATCTTTCTTTCTTTCTTTCTCTCTCTTTCTCTCTCTCTTTCTTTCTTTATTTCCTTCTTTCTTTCTCTCTCTCTCTTTCTTTCATTCTTTCTTTCTTTCTTTCCTTCCTTCCTTCTTTCTTTATTTAATTCCTTCTTTCTTTCCTTCTTTCCTTCATTCTTCCTTTCTTCCTTCCATCCATCAATTTTTCTTTCTTTCTTTCTTTCTTTCTTTCTTTCTTTCTTTCTTTCTTTCTTTCTTTCTTTCTTTCTTTCTTTCTTTCTTTCTTTCTTTCCTTCTTTCCTTCTTTCTATTCTTCTTTCTTTCTGTCCTTCCTTCTTTCTTTCTATCCATCTTTCCTTCCTTCTTTCTTTCTTTCTTTATTTCCTTCCTTCTTTCTTTCCTTCTTTCCTTCATTCTTTCTTTCTTCCTTCCATCCATCAATTTTCCTCTCTTTCTTTCTATCCATCTTTCTTTCTTTCTTTCTTTCTCTATCTCTTTCTTTCTCTCTTTCTTTCTTTCTTTCCTTCTTTCTTTCTCTCTCTATCTTTCTTTCTTTCCTTCTTTCTTTCTTTCTTTCCTTCCTTCCTTCCTTCTTTCCTTCTTTCTTTCATTCCTTCCTTCTTTCCTTCTTTCTTTCTTTCCTTCTTTCTTTCTCTCTCTCTCTTTCTTTCTTTCCTTCTTTCTTTCTTTCCTTCCTTCCTTCTTTCTTTATTTCATTCCTTCTTTCTTTCCTTCTTTCCTTCATTCTTTCTTTCTTCCTTCCATCCATCAATTTTTCTTTCATTCTTTCTTTCTTTCTTTCTTTCTTTCTTTCTTTCCTTCTTTCTTTCCTTCTTTCCTTCTTTCTTTCTTTTTTTCTTTCTTTCTTTCTTTCTTTCCTTCCTTCTTTCTTTCTTTCTTTCCTTCCTTCTTTCTTTCTATCTTTCCTTCTTTCCTTCTTTCTATCTTCCTTTCTTTCTGTCCTTCCTTCTTTCTTTCTATCCATCTTTCCTTCTGTCTTTCTTTCTTTATTACTTTCCTTCTTTCTTTCCTTCTTTCCTTCACTCTTTCCTTCTTCCTTCCATCCATCAATTTTTCTCTCTTTCTTTCTATCCATCTTTCTTTCTTTCTTTCTTTGTCTATCTCTTTCTTTCTCTCTCTCTCTCTCTCTTTCTTTCTTTCCTTCTTTCTTTCTCTCTCTCTCTTTCTTTCTTTCCTTCCTTCCTTCTTTCTTTCCTTCCTTCCTTCCGTCTTTCCTTCTTTCTTTCTTTCCTTCCTTCTTTCCTTCTTTCTTTCTTTCCTTCTTTCTTTCTCTCTCTCTCTTTCTTTCTTTCCTTCTTTCTTTCTTTCTTTCCTTCCTTCCTTCCTTCTTTATTTATTTCATTCCTTCTTTCTTTCCTTCTTTCCTTCATTCTTTCTTTCTTCCTTCCATCCATCAATTTTTCTTTCTTTCTTTCTTTCTTTCTTTCTTTCTTTCTTTCTTTCTTTCTTTCTTTCTTTCTTTCTTTCTTTCTTTCTTTCCTTCCTTCTTTCTTTCTTTTTTCCTTCTTTCTTTCTTTCTTTCCTTCCTTCTTTCGTCTATCTTTCCTTCTTTCCTTCTTTCTTTCTTTCTGTCCTTCCTTCTTTCTTTCTATCCATCTTTCCTTCCTTCTTTCTTTCTTTATTACTTTCCTTCTTTCTTTCCTTCTTTCCTTCATTCTTTCCTTCTTCCTTCCATCCATCAATTTTTCTCTCTTTCTTTCTGTCCATCTTTCTTTCTTTCTTTCTCTCTCTCTTTCTTTCTTTCCTTCTTTCTTTCTCTCTCTCTCTTTCTTTCTTTCCTTCTTTCTTTCTTTCTTTCTTTCATTCCTTCTTTCCTACCTTCTTTCCTTCTTTCTTTCCTTCTTTCTTTAATTCTTTCTTTCTTTCATTCCTTCTTTCCTTCTTTATTTCCTTCTTTCTTTCTTTCATTCCTTCTTTCTTTCTTTCTTTCTTTCCTTCCTTCTTTCTTTGTTTCCTTCTTGTTTCTTTGTTTGTTTCTTTCTTTCTTTCTTCCTTTCTTTCTTTCTCTCCTTCTTTCCTTCTTTCTTTCTCTCTCTTTCTTTCTCTCTCTCTTTCTTTCTTGCTTTCCTTCTTTTCTTTCCTACTCTCTTTCCTTCTTTCTTTCTTTCTTTCTTTCTTTCTTTCTTTCTTTCTTTCTTTCTTTCTTTCTTTTCTTTCTTTCTTTCTTTCTTTCTTTCAGTCTTTCTTTCTTTCTCTCTCTCCTTCTTTCTCTCTCTCTCTTTCTTTCTTTCCTTCTTTATTTCCTACTTTCTTTCCTTCTTTATTTCCTTCTTTCTTTAATTCTTTCTTTCTTTCATTCCTTCTTTCCTTCTTTATTTCCTTCCTTCCTTCCTTCCTTCCTTCCTTCCTTCCTTCCTTCCTTCCTTCCTTCCTTCCTTCCTTCCTTCCTTCCTTC
>NC_135791.1:14350000-14490000 GCF_051106095.1 Pogona vitticeps | reverse complement strand
TCCCTTGGTATTACACTTAGTGAAATCCTTCAGGGTGTAAACCTTTTTATTCTGTGGATCTATAAACTCTGTATTACTTGTATTACTGCAATAAACACAATGCCCACATGGATTTTGTCCTACTGGTTGCAGGGAAACCGTGTAGAATACTGGGAAATAGTGATGGTGTAGTATCTTTGAACTCACTTCTAACCAATATATCTCTTGGATTCTTAGACCTTTTAAAGGATATCTGTATTCCCTCTTCAAACCCCTCTAGATCTTCTAGCATGTCCCAGTGCCTTTTTATGCATTTGGTCAGTTGATTTGTTACGTGATCATATATCAGTATACAGTTTACATGGTCCGTAGGTATCCTTACTTTTTTATTTAGGAGATCGCTGTGTCTCTTCTTAGTGGCCTTAGCAAGGCTATTTACTATGACCTCATCTGGATATGAGCATATAAGTTTTAGTACAGGCCCCCTGCAATCTATTTTAAAGATGAATCTCTGCTCCCAGAAATAACCAGAAATGGCAGTCCCCCATTGGAGAGCGGGGGGGGGGAGAGAGAGAACATTCTGAAGGAACAGGAGAATCAGAATTTGAGCACAGGTACTCAGCCTCTGTGCTGCAAGGTCAGAAGACCAGCAGTCATAAAATTGAATCCACGCAACGGTGTGAGCTCCCATCGTTTGTCCCAGCTCCTGCCAACCTAGCAGTTCGAAAGCATGTAAATGTGAGTAGATAAATAGGTACCACCTCAGTGGGAAGATCACGGCATTCCGTGTCTAGTTGCGCTGGCCATGTGACCATGGAAACTGTCTACGGACAAACACTGGCTCTACGTATTGGAAACGGGGATGAGCAGCGCGCCCCAGAGTTGGACACGACTGGACTAAATGTCGATGGGAACCTTTACCTTACATTGTACCTAATGACAACCAAGTTATTCTGGCACATGAGGTAACATATCCCACAAGTATTTATTCCTGCCCATAAAATAACATATTCATAAGTAACAATTTTGCCCTTCTATAATGTTCAGTATCTTTTACCTGAAGCAACTGCCTCACTCTGTCTTATTGAAGGGCTGGCCCTCTTTAGCCAAATTGGAGTGCATTAACTGTACTGGATCCTCGCACCACAATGTCAACATAGAAGCAATGCAAGGAGATAATTAGCATTCAGGAATTACTACTGGAGCTATCTAGAATAACGTGGGGGAGGAGCCATAGGTCACATGCTTTGCTCACAGAATGCCCTAGTATAATTCATGACATCTACAGTTTCAAACAGAAGTACAGGCATTCTCCATTCTGTTTCTATGTGCCATCAAGTCAGTTCCTACTTATGGTGACCCTACTATGTTTTTTCAGCACTATGAGGTAGGTGTTCAATGAATGGTTTACCATTGCCAAATAGTCCCTCCCTCCATGCGTTTCAATGGCTGAGCACAGTTTTGAACTCAGATTTTCTGCAACCTAGACGACAGAGGATGAGATGGTTGGACAGTGTCATCGAAGCAACCAACATGAATTTGACACAACTCCGGCAGGCAGTGGAAGATAGGAGGGCCTGGCATGCTCTGATCATGAAGACTCGGACATGACTTAATGTCTAAACGACAATGAGTCAGGCACTCTATCTACTATGTAACACTTAGCCCTGGATAATTTTTTCTATTCAACTACTTCAATGAAATTTCTCAGAAGACTTTTTTTCTGGGAGCATTTTCTCAACCACACCATAGATTCTATACTATAGAAAAAGAAAAGAACTTAGCAAAATGTTTTCTAAGATAATACTGTATTATTAGTGTGTG
Source organism: Pogona vitticeps (assembly GCF_051106095.1). Classification (NCBI taxonomy): domain Eukaryota; kingdom Metazoa; phylum Chordata; class Lepidosauria; order Squamata; family Agamidae; genus Pogona; species Pogona vitticeps. The sequence continues at coordinate 14,488,197 of NC_135791.1, read as the reverse complement.
TGTGGTGGCTACCATTCCTGCCCCACAGGCCCCAGAAGTAGGGAAATAATATGAGAAAGAGAACTAGACTCTTATGTCTTTAATAGTTGTGTGGAAGGCGTAGTTTGTCCTATATCATGTCACCACCGATCTATGACCCTTCATTCCCTTTCCACTCAGAACCTCAATACAGTATGTGTTATTTGTTCCTGCCACATTTACCATATCAGCAATTCTGTAAGGTAGTTCAGGTGAGATTGAGGGAAGGTGGCCCAAGGAACTTTGTGGATGAATAGGAATTTAAATTTGGATTTTCTCAGTACTACTCAGACAGTCATAGGTAAAGGTAAAGGTTCCCCTTGACAATTTTTGTCCAGTCCCCATGTTCAACTCTAGGGGGTGGTGCTCATCCCCGTTTCCAAGCCATAGAGCCAGCGTTTTGTCTGAAGACAATCTTCCGTGGTCACATGGCCAGTGCGACTTAGACACAGAACGCTGTTACCTTCCCTCCAAGGTGGTCCCTGTTTATCTACTCGCATTTGCATGCTTTCGAACCACTAGGTTGGCGGGAGCTGGGACAACCGACAGGCGCTCACTCTGTCACATCACTCTGTCACATTGTTCTTATAGATGAAGATCTACAGAAGATCTACAGCACAGAGGCTTCTGCGGTTTAACCCACAGCACCACCATGTCCCTCGCGCCACCACGTCCCTCAGACAGTCATATTCATTTAATTTGTATCCAGCCTTTCTCCCATGAGAAAGCTCAAAGTGGCTTACTATAAAATAGTAGAATTGTTTAAAATGAAGAAAGGCATACAAATTTTAAACACAATCTTAAATATTCACCAGTAAAAAACAAACTCAGCATCCATAATGTTAAAAGCTTCCTCTGCAAAAGGCAAAAGCTGTGTTGAAATTAGAAGGTCTTTGCAATCCTTCAATGAAGGTTATCCTATTTTTGAGGGATGCATAAACTGCTTCTGAGTACATACCTTATAGGCAGAAAACTCTTGAAGGGTCATCATAACTCAAAATCAACTTGACAGCACATTAGCGTTATTTATTATGATTATTTGTGGCCCATGAAATGTTAGTGGACCGTAATTCCTGCCAGCTTGAGCCAGAACACCCAACAGTGAGGGACAGTGGGAATTGTAGCCCATCAGGATCTGAAGAGTGACACATTTCTTACTTCTACTGCAGCATCTCAGACTCTGTGTGAAAAAACACAGACAAAACCTCAGCTGTCCACATATGGAAAGTGAGCATCTGGGAAAAAGCTAGGCTAGACTTTTTTTATCTTCCAGATGCTTTTACTCTACAACTTGGCATTTCACCCATTTTTCTGTTATCCCGCTTCTTAACTCCAGGGGGAGTTGTATAAGAAGTGAGGCCCTTATTTCAAATCACCAACTTCTTCAGAATGTACACTCAAGGTCCTGTTACCCAGAATGGCTGGTGATTAGGCGAAAAGTGGAAGCTTCTTTGATTATCAAAATATACTGTAAAGCAAAAAAAAAAAAGAAAAAAAGAGAGAGAGAGAGAGAGAGAGAGAGATACATTTCGTTATATACCTTTGATGCTGGGGTTATTTCTCCTTTCTGCAATTTGATCAAAGGAAATTGTGCTGTTATCTGAATGAGTCTCCATGGCTAATTCATTTTCAGTGATGAAAGTTTGCCACCTTGATAAAAAGGAGAAGAAAAAAGAGAAAGGGAAGGTTTACACCTGCATATAAATGAGGGATCAGGTAAACTTTCTTTGTGTGGTTTTGTCTTGAGAATCTGGGCTGGCCCTATCATAAGACAAAATGAAACAATCATGTCAGGCGTGTGGATGCTACAAGACGGTAGTAAGATATTGAAGTAGAGATGAGCCGTTCCTGCAGTTTATGATGCTTCGTTCAGATGCAGTGATGGGTACCAGCCATGTAGAAATATTAAATGGTCCAATCCAGTCAGTTTATGTACAACAGATAGAAGGGGCCCCTATTTGTTTCAGGCAGCAAAATATTTCAAGATGACTTAGCATAATTATATAATTATACAAGAGGAATGAGTTCTTTTGTTCATCCACACTTGATCATCCAAAGTGAGATCTTGCAAATCTAAAGCCCTAGACACGTGGTATATCAACATGGTTACAGGGGACATCCAAGCCCTACTCCCCCTCCCATTGCTTTGTTCACACAAGCAGTGAAAAGTCTGAAGGGGGAGATCCCTGCTTGTGTGTAAGTTCTACAAATAATTCTGGGTTCTGGCTCATGTGTGGAGTCCACATATGAGCAGGACCCTTCTCTTCTTCAGCCTTATATCTGCACATGTGAGCAAAGTTACAAGGGGTGCAGGTGGGGGTAGTCATCCCCCGGGAAACACATTGATGATTACTGATTTTAGAATGACTGGGGGGGGAGGCGGGGCTTTGTTGCGGTGCTGCCAGCAACTCCAGAGAGGAGCTCTCTCTGGAAAAGCTGGAACCCTCCGGTCCAGGATCCCCTTTTGAAATGGGGATCAAAGGAGAGTCTAGAAGAAGTCTCTCTGAAGCAGATGGTGAGCAGCAGAAGGAGAAGAAAGGGAGGCAGACCCGGACTTTTTTCTTCTGAAGAAATCACCGTGCACAGACCGGAGCGGGCGCCATTTTTTGGCACTGAGCCGCGAGGAACCCTTTACCGGGGGAGAGGAGAGCAATCAATATAAACTAAAAATATATAACAAGTAAGTAAGCCGAAGCCTCTGATTTATGAAACAGCCTCATTAAGCTGAAATAAGAATGAAAATATTTGGCGGAAAGAATAAATGCAGCGGCGGGTTTATCTTATCAGTCTGACTCAAAAGCGAAACTAAGCTTCTCCAAGTGAACTATTAAAACGCCAGGCTGATTCTAAAGCCGAGAGTCTGAGATGGAAAAATAAATCTTATGTTTCTGGAGAAGAATCCCAGATAGCAACACTGTCTGACTGGATTTAAGAGACTTCGGTGGATGCAGTGTGGTTGAGATACGCTACTCTTTGCCTTCTCTGGACTTTGTGAACTATAAATAATAGAATCTGGTGGTTTTCGGGAGAAGGAGCTGACGTGGCCAACTGGACTAAGGAGCATTAAGGGGTTAATGAAGATCACAAGACGAGCTCCAAGGACAATCTACTGGACAGTTTGAGACTCTGTGACTGTTGTTTTGTTTGTGACCACGTGTGAGTCTAATAATAGAAGCTTGCTGAACTCAGGAGAAGAAGAAATAACTGCGTCACGGTTCTAATTGATATTGTATTTGCTGGGCTAAAAGTTGATTTTTATACTACAATATTTGGACAAAGATTGGAGGGAGATCTAAGGGGAGGTTTATGATGAGGGGTTTGAACTGTTGATTATTGTGGTATTTATACAAACCCCAAAGCCTGAGATGGACCCCAAAAATTTAAAAGAACAAATGGAGACTTGGTCTGTTCAATCCCAAAGTTCTGGAATAGTGGTGCAAGAAATAGAAAAGGAATGGCAGATTAATATACAAAGGCTAATTTTAACAGGGTTTCAGCAAGTGAATGCAGGTCTTAGCAAAATAGAAAATTTGATGAAAGGGACGAAAGAGGGGACAGTAGATGCCAAACAAAACTTAAATGAAGTTGTACAGACTTTAGAATCGTCTGTATTAGACATGACACCAGGTAATATGAATGCAGTAGAGAGTTATCCAGTGACCCATGCAGCTTCCAAAATTAAAAAGCATTATGACAAAAATCTTAAGGAGGCAGAGATACTGAAACCAGATAATTTTATGGTGAAAATATGGGAAGTGAAAAAAATGGATATTCTGTCAGATGGGCTGAAAGATTGTTCAATTCAAAAAGAAACGGAACGATGGGATGTATTGTATAAATGGCAGCAGCTACCAGACAATGTTGGAATAACATAGAATAAAATTAAAATTAAATGATAAGATAAAAGCAGGAGGGTAATCAAACTGTGAAAAAGCAAAAAGTTGATATGTATTAGTAATATGAATTGATTGGATGATGCTATACTTTATGCTCTCCTATCCCCCAAAACCATTTTTCCTTTTCTATCCCCTCTTTCTTTCTGTACCCTCTATCCTTGTTTCTAAATAAAATAAAAAAAAAAAAAAAGAATGACTGGGCATGGCATAACCAAATGGCAAGCAAACATGAGTTCAAATGATTCTTGTTGAGACTATACATTCACTATAATTTAGGCTTAATTTCAACAGTGAAGCTCATTTTCTACAGTAATAAGAATCTTCTTTCTGGCCTGCCTGACAGAGTTGTTGTAATAAACTAGTTTATAGAAAAATGCTTTGAGCACTAAGGGAACATACCCCCGAAACGTATGTAAAATAGCATTTATAGTGTCTGCATTGAGCAAAAGGTGGGAGTAGGCGCAATGTACATCTGCAGGAAAAAAACTATATGACAGGGATAAATGGATCTGTTGACCTCTGAGCCATACAGGGCCAATCCTACCACTAGGGAGATTCGGGTAGATTCTGCGGAGGGGAGACTGATGATAGCATATTAGTTGTTGCTCATGGACTCCCTTGTTATTTCTATCTGTTCAAAAACAAAACCATAGATGTTCAAACCTTTTCCACCCCTGATATCTCAAACATGCCTGCTGCTTCAACTCTGGTGGAGGATGTACTCCTAACATCAGCTTAAGAGAAGTTTCAGCTGCCAACAACTCTGTCTTTTCTAAATGGAATTGGGAAGTACCACCGTCTTATACTTCACCTAAGGCAAGAAAATGTTTGGGCCAGCCTTGGATCCATGTCAATTATATGCAAGCCCATTCATAAATCCTTTATTTCATTTTTCAGTAGGGAAGTATCACAGAAATTGCATACTACATAGTCAGGACAGAAATGAATGGAGGCTTCTAAAGAAAGGTGAACATAACAGAAGGTGAAGCAAGTAAGATTGTCCTGTCCCTATAAACCCAATTATTTCTACAATCTTATACTTTGGGGCAGTGTGCATTCATTTTGCATCACTTCTGCAGCTTCTGCTTCTCATGGCTTGGCAAAAAAGATATTTGATATGTTCCAAACCATTTGGGATCCCTGGTCAACCTGCTTCAAACTTTTGTGATTGCATCAGTCCACCTGTCTCATTTTGGAATGGTACACTCATGCACATAGCTGCCTAGAGTGGTCGTTCGACTAGATAGGCGGGGTATAAATGCAATCAATCAATCAATCAATCAATCAATCAATCAATCAATCAATCAATCAATCAATCAATCAATCAATCAATCAATCATCTGAACCATTAGTGGAGTAATAGACAGGCAGATGCCTCGGGTTCATTTTTTTCATCTTGTCTTCTCTAGAACTACATGTAGCTTGGTATTCTTAGATTCCCTTATCCATCTGAGGTCACTTCCTGCTTTTGCCTTTTCTTAGAGCATGGGTAGTGTGGCTGTTCCTGTAGCTCATGCACAGAATGGCAGCCCCTATTAGTGACTGTGATTTCTGTGGACCATTGGAAGTAGACCATAAATATTTGCATTGATAAATTAAAGTAACTGAATTGATTAATCAAAAATTGGATAAAGTTGTGGAAAAATATAAAAACCATCACTACAATGCTATAAAACATGTTTGCCTGGATTCTCCCCTATCAATGGGGTGATCATAGACTTCATCTAGATTTAGTCATGCTTGAAGTAGACCCACAGTGCAACAAGTAAGTTAGTTGTAATGGACTCATCTCATTCCAATGTCTCTCTCGAAGCAACCCAGTGGGCCTAATTTACAGAAAAATGATGGCACCTATTTCAAGCCATTCTTTATCCAAAGGGCTGCCCAATCAATATCCACATTAAAGGCAAAGATGCTTAAGAAAATAGAATAGCAGGGGCTTTGAAGCTGCCCATCAATCATTAGCACTTGGATAGCAGACTGTGCAGACAGGCAAAGACCACACCCGGTCACAGTCTTTCCACAATGACCAGTGAGGTATTTCATTTCTATTTCTATTAGAGTAATTCTTTCAAAATTAGCATCTATGTGTATGAAATACCATTTCCCCAAATATAAGACCTAACCTGAAAATAAGCCCTAGTAGGATTTTTCAGGATGCTCGTAATATAAGCCCTACCCCCAAAATAAACCCTAGTTAAGTGAAACCCCACCCTCCACCATTGTGCAGCAACCAGAAGATGACATGACTGTATTTGAATAAATGTGGATGGTTGTACATGAAAAAAAATCCCCTGAAAATAAGTCCTAACGCATTTTTGGAGCAAAAATTAATATTTTTGTCTTATTTTCGGGGAAACAGGGTACCTCATTCAATTATTTTTGACAATTAGTGTCTTGGTGTGTGTGTGTGTGTGTGTGTGTGTGTGTGTGTGTGTGTGATTATTTCTTCTTTTTGACAGTGCATGATTGGCCACCCAACACACAATTGGTATTTAATCATCATACATAGCACACTTGAGCACACTTGTACTGCTGGATCTGACTTGTAGTTTTTTTTAAAAAAAAATGGGTCAGAAAGGCAGTTCCAAAGTTAAATTCAGACGAAAGACATTCTTCACCATTGGGGGGCTTGAATGGAACAGTTCTGAATCTGAATTTCTCCATCAGAAAGAAGACAGAGATGGCTTACTCCTTCTTTTGTATAAATCTTTAATGGTTTTGCTTTCCTTCCATAGACTATGAACGTGAATAAATGGCAGATACATTTTAATATCATGATTAGGCATCCTTCAGTTTCGAGAGACTGTATGGAGAACTTGGAACAGCGTCTACTGTGGCTGAGAAGGCCAATTCGAGAGTGACAATCCCTTCCACACTGAAGACAAATCCTATCTGTCCCCTGTCCAGCTCCCTGATTTTGCTGCTTTCGTTACTGCCTCTTTGCCTTGGCCTGCTGGAGCAGGGTCTCTTCAAATTGGGAGAGGCTGTGATGCACCGCCTGCCTCCAGGCTGAACACTCAGATGTCAGGGTTTCCCATCTATTGAGGTCCATTCCTAAGGCCTTCAGATCCCGCTTGCAGATATCGTTGTATCGCAGCTGTGGTTTCCCTCTGGGGCGATTTCCCTGCACTAATTCTGCATACAGGAGATCTTTTAGAGATTCTAAGATTTCTAAAATTTTAATATCACATTGGATGTAAATATCTGTATCTCAAGAAAGAAAACATGGCTGGTGTATAGAAACCACTGGAATCTTAGAATGGACGGTTGTCACTCTCCTTTTCCTCTTCTTCCATCATCATGATCACAACAGCATACTCATAACAGGAGCGGCAGCAACAAAATTTATATCCAACATTTCATACAGTTGAAGATAGCATATATGGTTCTCCATCTCTCACTTTATTATAACTTATACATAAGTTTTTATTTATTTGCATTATTTGTTATTTATTTATATTTCCTTTTTCTACCAGTGTTGAAATCCAAGTCAGTTTACAATGTAACTGAAATATATATATCCAGCTAAAACACAGGTTTTAATAGTAATATGGGAAAAGAATGAATTATTGGCCAAAGTCCTCTTGCATAATCATGCCAGCACTAATGCTAACAGCATATCTTTGGGTGGTAAATAGTCTCAGGTTAAGAAATAACTGTAGACATGATATGTTGCACAACAAAGGTAGCTGCAGCAGTAGCTGAAGGGCAACAGCAGTAGCTGAAGGTAATACTGGCTGATGAGGCAACAGTAGTGACATTCAAACTAACTTTAATTAGTACGGCACAGAGGATATCAATGGTAAAGCTTTGCTGAACTTTCCTTACTATGAAAACTGTATCATCATATGGTTGACCATGAACCAAAAGAACTATGGACTGAAACCAAAGAATACAAAAATACATTTTTAGTAGTAAAGAGAAAAGAAAAATCCAGATGGATGATGGAAGAAATACTTAAAATGGTGAAGTACAGGTGAGAAGCAATAGGTGACAGAAGTAGGGTCAGAATCCTAAATGCAGTTTTTCAAGAATTGTCATGTAGGGACAAAGAGGCAATAACTGGTACAAGGAAACAGAACAACAAAGGGGGTGGGGGATAAGAGATCTCTTCCAGAAGATCAAAGAAATCAAAGGGAAATTTAGTCCTAGATTAGGAAGGCTGAATGACCAACAGGGAAGCATACTAACTGACTAGGAAAAAATGAAAATAAGGTGGAAACAGTATACTGAAGAACTAATACAGGAGAGGTAAAAGAATGACAGACTCCTCTGAAGAGGAATCCCATGGAGAAGAAGCTACAGTTCTAGAAAGTAAAGTGAAAGCTGTTTTGAAAGCACTAGGAAGAAGTAGATCACCAGGGGTAGATGGAATACCAATAGAACTATTTCAAGTTACAGAGACTGAATCTGCCGAAATCCTAACAAGAATATATCAAGAAATATAAAAAACAAAACTATCACCCACAGACTGGAAACACTCAATATACATTCCAATTCCCAAGTAAGGAAATGTCAAGGAGTACAGGACCATAAGAATTTCAGAAGATCAGTTTATGATTTATTGACTACAGAAAAGCCTTGTGTGGATCATGAAAAGCTGTAGGTTGTTCTGATAGAAATGAGTGTGTCTCAGCACTTGATTATCCTGATGTGTAGCTTGCATTGTGGAGAAGAAGCTATCATTAGGAGAGCTTTCAGACAGACAGAATGGTTTCCTATAGGCAAAGCCATCAGACAAAGGTACATTTGTTCCCTTTATCTGTTCTATCTGTATGCAGAACAGATCATATGAAAAGCCAGACTAGGTTCAGATGAAGGAAGAGTGAAAATTGGTGGAAGAAACATCAGTAATTTAAGATATGCAGACGACACCACCTTCCTGGCAGAAAGCAGCAATGATTTTGAATGACTTTTAGGGAAAGTGAAAAAAGAAAGTGACAAAGCAGTTCTGTAGCTAAATATGAAGAAGGCTAAAATTGTGACTACAGAAGAAATACACCACTTTAGTGTTGACATTGAAGAAACTGAAATAGATGGAGATTTTGTATACTTTGGCTCAAACATCAATCCAAACAGAAACTGTAGCAAAGAAATCAGAAGTCAGACTTGGAAGAACAGCAATGAAAGAATTATAAAAGATCATAATATGTAATGATGTGTCACTTGAGACCAAGACCATTCATATTCTTGTATTCCTAATCACCATGTATCAGTATGAAAGCTGGACAGTCAAAAAAAAAGCTGACAGAAAAAAAATGCTTCATTTGCAATACAGTATGTGCTTGAGGAGCTTTGGGGATACCCTGGATTGCCAGAAAGACAAACAAGTGGGCCCCAGAGCAAAACAAGCCTGAATTAACTCTGGAGGCAAAAGTGGTGAAACTTATGCTATTCTACTTTGGGCACATCATGAGAAGGTAAGATTATCTGTAAAGACAATAATTCTGGGAAAGGTTGAAGGCAGCAGGAAAGGAGGAAAACCCAATACAGGATGAATTGGCACTTTAAAGGTGCCCACAAGCTTGAGTTTAAAAGACTTGCTGAGGACATTTTAGAGATTGTTCATTCATAGGGTTGCCGTAAGTCAGAGGAAACTTGATTGCACATAACAACAGTCCACATTATAAAAGAGAGACTAAGTCTCAGGATGTAGAAAATAGAATCAAGCTCTTTATCCTGTATTCTTTAAATGAGCCATTAAAAAGCTCTACACGCACACGCACGCACGCACGCACGCACACACACACACACACAAACACACACACACACACACACACACACACACACCTAGCTTGGGACTCTCAAATTTTATAAATACATGCATTTATAATGAGCACATTAGGCCTGATAAAATATATTAGACAGAATATCAAACACATAAGCTTCTTTATACCCTTTGTATCTTTCTTTGGTGTATATCAGCTCCAAAACTAATTGAAAGTGTTTGAAAGTGCCGTGGTCACATGGCCAGTGCGACTTAGACATGGAACGCTGTTACCTTCCCACCGAGGTGGTTCCTATTTATCTACTTGCATTTTCATGCTTTCGAACCGCTAGTTTGGCAGGAGCTGGAACAAGCAATGGGAACTCACTCCGTCGCGTGGATTCGATCTTATGACTGTTGGTCTTCTGACCCTGCAGCACAGGCTTCTGAGGTTTAGCCCGCAGCGCCACCACGTCCGATGGGAGAAAATCTATTTCCTTGTTTAACCCATGAGAAACTAGGCCAGTGGTTGGGAAACAGGGATAAATTATCCCAAATGGGATAAAAACGAAAATCCTTGGGGTAATGAGGAGTGATCATTAAGCCCAAGAAGGTAAAATCTTTCACTGCCTCCATATCGTCCCCTTCTATTTGCCAGGAGGTGATGGGACCAGTCATACTCCTTTCCCAATTTTGAACCAATCAGTTGTTGCACATCCTGTTCTAACTGTTGCTTCCTATCCCACGTATAGGTTTCTCAGGAGAGAGAAAAGGTGGTCAGGCACTCCCCTTTCTTTAAGAACTTGCCATAGTTTGTTGTGGTCCACACAGTCAAAGGCTTTTGCATAGTCAATGAAACAGAAGTAGATGTTTTTCTGGAACTCTCTGGCTCTCTCCGTAATGCAGCACACGTTAGCAATTTGGTCTCTAGTTCCTCTGCCCCTTCAAAATCCAGCTTGTACTTCTGAGAGTTCTCAGTCCACATACTGCTGAAGCTTACCCTGGAGGATTTTGAGCATAACCTTGCTAGCGTGTGAAATTAGTGCAATTGTAGAGTAGTTGGAGCATTCTTTGGCACTGCCCTTCTTTGGGATTGGGATGTAGGCTGATCTTTTCCAATCCTCTGGCCACTGCTGAGTTTTCCATTGAGAATGATAAAAAAAAATAGCGCGCTGCTCCTTTGATATTGGGCTGTGGCACCAGGGTGGGTGACATGACCTTTAGCCTGGTTTGTTCCTTTTTGCACACCACACACAGAATTATTAAAATGGTTTGAAAAGCCCCTCCACTCTGCATTGGCTGTCTCTAGCAAGCACATCATTGATAGCACCACTCTGGTAGCCATTGATGATGATTAGATCCTCTACGAGCTAGCAAAATTTTAATGCAACTTGCTAGGCACATTGGACACCTTACTACTCCCTATACCACCCCATGGCTGGAGTGCAATGTGTTCCAGCAAAAATAGTGCACATCTTTATTAAATTTGGTGCATCCTGCTAGTTCGGTACATAGCATGGCAGCCATTGATACTGATGATATATACTGCTAGTTCGGTACACAGCCTGTGTAGATTCAATAATATTTTGAATTCAAATAATGTATGATTTCTTTCCTTTCAAATCAAGGGGGGTAATAAATTATTCAAGTGCATATAAATTATTTTGGGGGGGTAAAAGGTAAAAAAGTTCCCTGACCTTTGAGCTAGAGAGAGAGTGCTGAGTAGCACAACAACAGTTACTGGGATTAACAGCAAAAAGACAGGTCCTTAAATCAGTACTTACACTCAATACTAATTAACTCAGATGTAAACATGTCACCCAAATGTAGCCAAAAGGGGAGTCGTTAGGCAGAAAGTTTACCTCAAGAAATGGAGGGAAATGGAGACCCTTTAACTTCAATGGAACAGGAGGAGACTGATGAAGGTGCCTCAGAGAGAAAAAGGGATCTAGTCTCCGAGGATTTTAAAAAATGGAAATTGGAACAGGAATTCAGGCTCAAGGAAATGGAAATTAGAGAAAAAGCCAGAGCTGAAGAAAGAGCTAGGAACTATAGCAGGAAAAACAAACAAATGGAATTTCAAATAGAGATGAAAAGATTGGAAACTGCTGCTCAAAACAATAATAGCAATAATAACAAGAACTTTAGTGAGGGGAATCTCTCACAAATCATCCTAAAGAAATTTCCCCAATATAGAAAAGGAGATTGCCCAGAATCTTTCCTCATTTCATTTGAGAGAGCATGTTCAGACTTTGATATTAAGGATGATGAAAGGATGATAGTGTTTAGATCACAAATAAGTAGAGATTTAGCTGATCTTTATTCTCACATGCCTCTGGAGCAGGCTAGAGATTTTGAGGCCTATAGAAAAATGATGTATTCAAAATCTGACATAAATGCAGAACATCTGAGGAGAAAATTTCATTCCCTTACCAAAAAGCCTGAAGAATCTTATTCTTAGTTAGGGGCTAAATTGGTTCAGTGTTTGGACAAATTGATTGAATGTGAAAATGTCACTTCTCTAGAGCAGATGGAAAATGTCATTGAGTTAGCACAATTTTATTCTATTTTGCCTGGGGAATTGCATTATTTAGTCAAATACAAAAATCTTAAAAATTTACTAGAAGCAGGTAAAAAAGCTGATCACATTGGTGAGATTTGAAACCACAAGTTCTCTGTGGTAAAATTTTACAAGCAGAACTGGGACAACGGTAAGAAACCCTTTAATGAAAATTACCTCAGTAAAACATCAGGGAAAGAAGGCCAGTGTAGTACCTCACCTAAGTTGCCAAGGCCTAGTCTGCAGAAGTCAATGAACCCTGAGGAAAAGTTTAACAGTTCACCTCAGAATGATTGGAGGACTTATAGACAATGTTATAAGTGCAGAGAGTTTGGGCATTTTCAATTTAATAGTATGAAAAATCAAAATAAAACAGAAAAAGTTAATAATCAGACCAAGAATTCTTGTTGTGTCAAACCCATAGAAGCCACTGAGGGAAGTTGTAGCCATAGTTCAGTCTCCATGACAACCAAGACTGCTGCTGAGCCTGAGGAGATCCCTGAAGCCCTTGTAGTTCATTGTTTTTATATAGAAAATGACAATTCTCTTCTTAAACAATCTGGGGAAGCAATAGTAGTAGACAAAAAGAAGTACATTGCTCTAAGGGACACAGGTTCGCAAATTTCTATTGCACATTCAGACCTGATAGCTCAGGACAACATAATTCCAGGTAGAACTATGACCTTAAAAGGAATTGAGAAAGAAACTGTAGTTTTGAAAGTGGCAGAGGTTCAAATAACTTATGGGACACCGCGCTTACCATGGAAACAGGTGGCGTCCATGGTCCGTTCCGCCTATTTTCATCTATGGCGGATTGCCCAGCTGCGACCATATCTTGACAGGGGGGCTCACTACTCTTGTCCACATGCTCGTAATCTCGAGGTTAGACCAATGTAACACACTCTACATGGGGCTGCCTTTGAGAAGGATGCAGAAACTTCAAATGGTGCAAAATGCGGTAGCCAGGCTTGTTAGTGGGGTGAGAAAATATCAGCATATCTCCCCCACCCTGGCTGCTTTGCACTGGTTGCCCATTTGTTTCCGCATTGATTTCAAAGTATTAATGATGACGTATAAAGTCCTTAATGGTTTGCGACCTAGATACCTGGCAGATCGCCTTCTCCCACCCAGGTCTACCTGAATCACTCGACAAAGCCAGCAAGGACGGCTAAGGGGTCTTATGCTGAGAGAGGCCTGGAAGGAAAGAACAAGAAACTGGGCCTTCTCGGCTGTGGCCCCTTGGCTATGGAATACCCTCCCAACGGAAATCCGTCTGGCTCCCTCGCTGGGCATTTTCAAAAGCCATTTAAAAACCTGGCTCTTTAGGCAGGCCTTCCCTCCAGTCAATTAATTGATTTTTTTGTTTCTTAACTATCCCATCTTGACAATGTACATAGACATTAGTTTGTTAGTTATTATGTTTTATTATGTATGTTATTTTATTGTGTTTTATTACTCATGTCGCCCCTGTCTCCTTTGTTCTTGTACAATGTGACGATGTTTGCATCCTTCATGTCCTGTGGTACTCCACCTTCCCTCCAGCAGAGACAAAAGACTTCATACAGTTCAGTGGTGATGATCTCCTTACAACATTTCAGCACTTCAACAGGGATGTCGTCAGTTCCAGGTGCCTTGCTGGAGGTGAGGGAATCCAAGGCCACTTTTATTTCTGCTAAAGCTGGTTCGCTGTTCAACTCTTCCAAAACAGGCAGGCACTCAATGTTATTTAATGCTTCTTCAGTTATTACATTCTCTCTGGAATATAGCTTAGAGTAGTGCTGCACCCAGCGTTCCATCTGCTGTGCTCAGTCCTGGATGATCACACCTGTAGCAGACCTCAAAGGAACAGATTTCTTCTGTATTGGACCTAGGGCTTGCTTGATACCATCATACATTCCTTTGATGTTACCTGTGTCCGCTGCTATCTGGATCTGAGAGCAGAGCTGAAGTCAATAATCATTGGAACATCTCCTGGCATCCTGTTGGACTTGGCTACGAGCAGCTCAAAGAGCTTGCAAGTTGTACTCACTAGGACAGGCTTTGTATGCTGCTAGAGCTCTTCTCTTCTCCTCGATGTCTGGTATTAGTTCCTCCGAGTGGGCTTCGAACCAGTCAGCCATCATTCTGGTCTTTTTGCCAAAGGTGGAAAAGGCGGTGTTGTACACAGCGTTCTTGAAATGTTCCCATCGTTCGGGTGCATATACATTAGCCGGACCTGGAAGGGTTTCCTCAAGTGCTTGGGCAAATTCCTTCACTTTTCTTTGATCGCAAGCCTTGCTGATGTCAATACGTGGTCTTCTTTCCTTTTTCATATGATACAATCTCTTTGTTCACAGTTTTACTCTACTACACACCAGGGAGTGATCAGTATCGCAATCAGCACTCTGGTAACTGCGTGTGATCATAATACTAGGAAGGCTAGAACGTCTAGTGAGGATCAAATCGAGCTGATGCCAATGCTTGGATCTTGGATGCCTCCAGGAAACTCTGTGTTGAAGCTTCGTATTAAAGAATGTGTTGCTGACACAAAGACCATAATAACAACAAAACTCCAGCAAGCGTTGGCCATTTTCGTTCATTTTTCCAATGCCAAAATGGCCTAGACAAGTGGGCCAAGAATTGTGATCAGCACCAACTCTAGCATTAAAGTCTCCAAGAACGAACAGTGCCTCCCTTTCAGGGACTTTTTTGATAGTAGCTGCCAGATCGTCATAGAATTTGTCTTTCACTTCTGTAGTGGATGACAGTGTAGGTGCATATGCACTAATGAAGGTTACTGGTCCTGCTGATGAGTGAAGCTGCAGAGACAAGATTCTTTCACTCCCCACAGTAGGTGGAACAATGCATTTCAGAAGAGTATTTCTGACTGCAAAGCCAACACCATATTCCCTGGTCTCATTCGATGGTTTTCCCTGCCAGAAGGATGTGAAATTTTTTTCTTTGACTGATCCCGAGTCTGGAAATCTTGTTTCTCGCAGGGCAACAATGTCCATCTGCAGTCTACTCAGTTCCATGTCAATGACAGTTGTCTTGCGCACATTGTCTATTTCTTGTAAGTCGTCAGCAAAGCCACCATGGCATCTCTCTTCTTAGCGTTGTAGGGAAGCTGCTTGCCTGTGTTGTGCTGAAGAGGCTCCAGGTGCAGACATCTTCATGCTGGCTGATGGGCCAGTTAACTAGAATAAATAAATTAAATAATTAAACTTTTTTTTGTTAGCCAGCCTGGTGCAAAGGGCACCGTCCTGTGGCAGTCCTCTTAAGATGGTGGCAGCAGTGGAGGAAGAGGAGGCAGCAGCAGGAAAACATAGGTAATGGGGCAGTGGGAAGGGGAAATGGGGCAGTGGGGAGAAGGCAGGCTGTGAACCAGAAGGTTTAGAAATTGCCAAAAATGTTTTTGGTTCAGGAAAGTTTGTGTTCTCCAGTTTCAACAAAACCAAACTGATCTGAATCAATGAATTACTGATTTTTGAGGAATTTCCTGGTTTAATGTTAACTTTGTGTCCATTTCTAATTACAACCCATGCACCAGCATATATGAAAATCTCCATGTGAGTTACCAGACATAAGAACTGTAAATGCAAAATGCTTAAACTGATCATCATACCTTTAAAACAACAAAAACAAGAACAAGTCAGAAGCAACCAATAGACATTCCTGTAATCAGCACAAAGACAGCTATGGCAGAAATTTCCTGTGCCCTGACAATTTTAGTTGCTCTCATTAAAGCTTTGTCAGTCAGAAATATAGCAGTCACAAAGATTCTGATCTACTTCCTGCGTGCACCTGTTTCATCAGAATGGCCACATGAGAATTAGTCCTCCGTCAGAGGGATTGTTCACACCAGATCCAATTTAAAAATAAAGAATCATGAGAAGGGCGAGCAGTGTGGGTGGGAGGTCTTTGAAGATGCCCCCCAACTCACAACCTTTGGTATCAGGAGAGAGATTGAACAGAAGGCATATAAGTCAATTGGGAATGGACCTTCATCTATGATGTTAAATAATAAAACTTCTTTCAAAATTCCATCTGTGATTCTAAATTGGCACGTTCAATTATTTTTACAAAAAGATGCATTTCCTGTTATAATGAATAACTAGGTACCCAAAGAAAGTCCCAAGTTCTGCTCTGGCATCTCATATAAAAGGAGCAGGTTGAAAATGGAGATCTCTGTTGTGAGGATCAATGTGAACGAAAAGTGCCTAATCTGAAACCATGCATATTTCCTGAAATCAGAGAAGTCTGTCTGCTGTTACATATTACCAGCAGAAAAAGATGGCCATGACTTCTTGGAATTTGTAGGCTAGCCAAGCGTAACATGACATGAAACCTCTCCTTGTGGCAGAAAGAAGACGCAGAAAGGTTTCAATCTTTCAGCCTGAAAAGACAGCAGTGTCTCTTTCACAAAACTGAATCTGACAGTGGCAGTATTTATTTTTCTCCCCCCCCCCCCGCAAGATATTTCCATCTAGGGACAGGATCCATCATGAACTTCAGATCTTGGGAAACTGTTCTTCTAAGGTGTGGCCCACTCCTCCCCTTGTTCTCTGGAATTTTGCTTTGGGTGGGGTACCGGAGTTGGAGAACTCTTGTTCCTGTGTGAGGTGTGAAGGTAGTGATGCTAATCAACACTTTGCTTTATCACCTGGATGACTTGTTTTGGGAAAAGAAAATAGACTTGCACTTTGGAAGTACCTGGCTTAGAAAGAAAATATAAACTAGCTACTACCTCTCATTTGGAAGGAATTTAAATATGCAGCATAGGGGTAAGGGGAGTCAAGGAATAGAGCACTGAACAAACCTGCACACAAATGGTCTCCTAGAATTCTCCACCCTATTTGGGGGCAGAGAAATGTCATCAAATTTCTCCAGAAATGAAGAAAAAAATCATAGTTTCTCAAGGGCGGGGTTCACACTTAGCTCTGGCAGTAGCAAAAGTTCTCTCTCTCTCTTCTTTCAAGATGAGGTGGGATCCTTTGGCCTTACAAATGTTTTGAACTCCAACTCAAATAATCCTTTGCTGTGGGCCATGTTGAGTAGATAGACAAAACATCTGGCAGACCACATGTTCCCACCCATGCTTCCATTTTTTCTCCCTTTTTCTCTCTGTCTCTTTTGTGAACATGTGTTGCCACTATGATTGAGAGCTTTCTCTCCCAGGAAGTTCATGTGGACTGGAATACAGTAGCTGTTGTCCTAAGCTTTGACAAAGGGATTGAAACCAGGAATTCATTCAAACACCCTGGTCAGCTTGGACAACCTAAAGCTTTGACAAAGGAACTGAAGCCATTGTCAAAGAAAACTATAGTGCAAAGGAATATGAGCTTTTGTTGAAGTCTTCCATGTAAAAGAAATGGACCACACAAACTGAACATCTCTTTGAAAGACCTCTCGGCTTCCGGGTAGAATTGTTTGTTTTCACTGAATGTGTTCTGACCATACTGATATGGTATTTAAAGTAATATAGTATTTAAAGGAAATTTAGTTACTGTGGGTAATTTGTATTTTGCATTTAGTTAGACTACATGGGTATTCTTTTCATTACTTTACTATAGCACCATGTTTCTCTTGTTTTGGGTGACCACTGTTTACACATTCTGCATCTTCCATAATGTCTAAATGGCTTGGGTCCAAGTTATGTAAAAGACCATATTTCCATCTATGAGCCTGCTCAGGTGTAAAGATCATAAAGAGAGGCCCTATATAAATTAATTAATTAATTAATTCTTGGTCCAGCTATCTTCTGAAGTGCATCAGGTGGAGACACAGGAGAAGACCTTCTCTGTTGCTGCTCCCATACTTTGCAACTGCCACTATTCACACTGGGTTTCTCTTAGTGACTGTCGTAAGAGGGGTTTTTAAATGGATTATTGTGCCTTATAGCTTTGAATGTGCTTTTTCGTTTGCCTTTGCTTACTGTTTTTAAGTGTGGTATTTGCTTGATCTTTTTTTTGTATATGCACACTTACCATTTTTAGCTTTAAATATAGTGTTCTGATTATGTAAGCCACCTTGGGTCCATTTAAAGGAGAAGGGCGGGGTAAAATATTTTAAACAAATGAATAATGCATTCTCCCCACTGAGAATTGTTGTGGGGCATTGTGAAAAAGAAATGATAGCCATCACAAAAAAATAAAATAAAAAATAAAACTGGTGGAAAGCTTTAGGATACGATACTGCAAAGCAGACCCTTCAGGGAGTGGGTGGAATCACAGACATTTTATTATAGTACTATCTGCTGATAAATTTTAGTTCAACTCTAATACTGAGCCATCATGTGGTTTTACAATAGATGACTTAGAATTAGCAGGTGCCATGCTACAGTCCAGAATGGGTGAAAGATTCTTTAGCTTGACATTTGAACAGAGACATACCCAATTCCTACGTCAACACACACAGTGTTGACCCAAGCAAAATTGTAATTAGAAATCCATAAACCTCTGAGCTTGTGATGCAATTGACATTAAAAAACCCAAGTAATTAGAAATTAGAAAATGTAACAGAAGGTGTATTGGACTCGAACTTCGAGCGGAGGAAAATGAGAGTTGCAATCCAAAATTGCACTGGGGAGTCCAGTTTTTAAGGTGGTATAGCTTATATAGAACACCATACTAGTTAACCAGTATAAGAAAACAAGACAAAATTATAACTCCTAATTGATTAGGCTGCAATATTATGTTCTAGCAGATAGGCGTTACAAGAACACACCTGTTTTGCTGAGGTGGACCTACCAAGAAATATAATGAAAAGGGCCCTGGTGAATCAACTGAAAAATGCTGTAAAATGCAGCTGTGGAGACACAGCCTGAGAGTCTCCATACTACAGTTATACCAGTTTGACTCTATTTCTCAATTTTTAGTTTGGTGAAATACTTAGTAGCCACTGCTACAGAATTCTAGAGCTGTAATCCCTGTCCATCTCCCCTTTTTTCTAAATTAAAAGAACCTGAATGGTTTAGGTAGTTTTTCTGTGCAGGTGTTCATCTATAGGAAATAAATTTGTATTTCCATATCCTACTGAAATACCCGAGTCAATGGCCAATGGGATGAAAGTCATCTTGCCTTAGAAATTCATACATTTTAAAGGCTATATTGACAAAAAAGTGCTTGAGACTATATATTTATTTGAAAATAAATAATTATTAAAATATGTTTATTGAAATATATAAAAATGCATACGTTAAGGAAGTTGTCTATAAAATGCATGCCTTAGGGAGAATATGCAGAAATTTCTGTGTCAGAAACAGGGGCACATGTCACACAACCTAGTACAGAATTGCAATAGGGTAAGAACGCTGTGCTGGTTGATCTATAAGAATACAATGAAAAGGAAACCGTTTTTCACATTGCTACCTTTAGCCCCTTGATCATTTCAACTCTAAATTGATTAGGAGAGGTCAAATATGCTTTCTATTATTTATTAAGTTGCCCTTTATGTGAGCACCCTAGAAGCCAACTTCTTGCTGCCATTCTTAGACTCCTATGTGATAGCTCCCACCACCACCTTGGCTCAACTTTGCATGCTGCTTGTGGGTAGGGATGCAAATACTACTTATCAAGTAGTACAATTTGCTTTGGCAGTGAAGAAAATACGTGCCAAGCATCAAAAGTCTTAAGAAAGCAGGGAGGTTATGTCATCTTGAATTTATGTATAGATATATGGGGTTAGTGCAGTTTTGTGTTGCTGTTGATACTGTAATAACCTATGGTATTAAACAGTAAAATTTGTGTTTTATATAGTTTTATATAAATTTTATATAGTTAATGTCTGTAAAGTATAAGGCTTCACAGTCAGAGAGATAACTGATTAAGAACTATGCTATGAACTCCCAATCGCACACACACCCTGCACTTTCCTGGTTTATGATATTCCATCCAAGCTGCCATATAACTAAATTGTAATCATGGTTGCAAACTTGGCTCAACTATCTGTCTGCAGTTTATTGACACTGGGTTCCACTGGCATCATCATGTAATAACAATACAGATATGAGACCATGACACAATTCCTAATTAGTAAATGGATCTGCGTGTGCTTTTGCAAGTGCATTGATACCAACACCTGTCTTGTATCTAATTTTTTTTTCAGGGTTATGCAACCTGGTTTCATAAGAACCCTAAGCTACTGAGCTAGATTTAAATTTCCAGATGTAAAAACAATTGCATTGCATAGAACAAAACAGTTTTTTAAAAAAATAAAAAGAAGGCCGTTTCACTCTGGTGTGCATTGGAAAACCACTGAGAACTACAGCATTTTCAGGATAAAATGCATACACTCCCCAACTGAGAACTTCACAGTGCTTAGCCAGGGCACTATCTTTTACAGAATCATAGAATAATTGAGTTAGAAGGGGCCTAGAAAGCCACTGAGTCCAGTCCTCTGTTCAATGCAGAAATCCAAGTCAAAGCAAATCTGACAGATGATTATCCAATTTTCTCTTAAATGCCTCCAGGACTGGAGCGCTTACCACTTCCTGAGGTAATTTGTTCCATTGTCGTACTGCTTTAACAGTCATGATGTTTTCCTGATATTCAGCCTACATCTGGCTTGCTGTAGTTTCAGCCCATTATTATCCCACTCTGGGATGATTGAGAACAGACCCTATCCCTCCTCTCTATGGCTACCTTTCATGTATTTGAAAAAAATGGTATCATATCTCCCCTCAGTCTTCTTTTCTCAAAGCTAAACATGCCCAATCCTTTCAGTCTTTCCTCCTAGGCTTGGTTTCCAGTCCCCTCATCATCCTTGTTGCTCTTCTATGAACTTGCTCCAGTTTGTTAGCATCCTTCTTAAAGTGTGGTGCCCAGAACTGGACAGAGTAGATGGGGCCTAAGCAGTGCCAAATAGATGGGAACTTGTACCTTGTGGGATTTGGAGACTATATCTTTATTGATGCATCCTAAAATAATATTTGCATTTTTTTTCAGTCACACTACAGTGCTGGCTCATATTCAGCTTTTGATCTATAACAATTCCAATTCCAACATCCTTCTCACTCACAGTATTACTGTGCCAAATATCCACCATCTTGTAACTCTATATTTGTTTTTTTCCTCCTAGATGCAGAACTATGAACTTATGCCTGTTAAATTTCATTCTCTGGTTTTCAACCCAGTGCTCAAGCTTATAAAGATCTTTTGAATTTTGTTCCTGTCTTCCAATGTATTAGCTATTCCTCACAATTTTGTGTCATCTGCAAATTTGATAAGTATTCCCTGCACTTCCTCATACAACTCATTAATAGTTGAAGAGTTCCAGGCCCAGGAGTGAATTTTGGGGTACCCTACTTGTTATCTTATATCATTGTTGTTATGACAACTTTGATAACATATTTGCTATATTAATATCTTATAGCTATGTTACCCTCACACAGAGAGACAGAATTAGAAAAGACAGTGCAGGTGTGCCTGTAAAGCAAAAGCAAAAGCGTGCTGCTTATATACCGCCCCACAGTGCTTCAAGCACTCTCTGGGCGGTTTAACAAGTTAATTATCCAGGCTGCACATTGCCCCATCCTCCAGTGAGCTGGATACTCATTTTACCCATCTTGGAAAGATAGAAGGCTGAGTCAACCTTGAGCCAGCTACCAGGGATTGAACCCCTCCAGTGATCGTGAGCACAGTTTTGGCTGCAGTACAGCACTTTAACCACTGTGCCACGAAGCTCTTTCATGTACCCTTATGAATGAGTTTCAACCCCCTGAATCACCCACCTCTCCTTGGTTGTCTTGTGAACTGCCTCCAATGAAAAGGATTGCATATATAGAGAAGATTCAGTAAGTTTTTGGTAACCTTATTTCTGTGAATTGCAGTCCTTATGTAACTGCACCAAAGGAACTTACCAGAGGCTTGCGGATCACAAAGTTCATGGGACTATAAAAATACCTTTGTAGAAAATGATCCTACAGCGGAAGCCCCAAAATAGTCCAGCAATGACTGGCCAGTGCTACGAAAATGAAGGGTCTCTGCAGTAGAACCGAAATCTATGACGGAGAATGGCCCAGAGAAATGGAGTGTCCTAAAAGAAGAGGAGGCTTGCTGGAACCCTGAACAATTTACACTGCCCCAGTTTTTGTAAGTTCTGCTCACTTGTAGTAGATCTAGTCTACACAGATGATTGATGCCTTTTGGAATGCTCCATCATGTTTTATTTTACTTTATTTTACTTTATTTTATTTCATTAAAAATCTATTTTCAGATAGGAAACTAACATACTGGGCAAAAAAATTCTAGTGTAGGTTGCTTTTCCATACTCTCCATTGTTGAGTCATTGTTCTCCTCCTCTTCCTTTTTTTTTCAGAGGCACACAAGGTAATCCACACTAGCACTTAGAAAGAATGTCATCAATTCTTCCACATGTTAGATCCAGTATCTACTGTAGTAGGTCTAGAGCATTCATTCTTACATGCAAGTTATTCCTTGATGAAGTTGAGATACCCCAGATGTATTGATGGAACTGCAAGTTAACTTAGCAATGAAGATGTATATCGAAAAGAATTAATCTATATGATTAAAATTTCATTCTTTTCAAGGTGGTTTTATAAGAGCCATTATCTTCCTCCATCTCAGCCTTCTCCAACCTGATTTTCAAATTTATTGGAGTACTACTCAATCATCTCTGCTTGATGCTACATATGGAGGACATTGCTTTTCTACAGTATTTAATGTATTTAAGATTTTTGTTCAGTTTATATTTTTTTAAAATGAACAAACCTGACTGGCATGGCCGGGTGGGAAACATTTTATTTTGAATAAGATACTTACCTGATTTTTGCAGTACAGTTCTCAGTTCCAGAAAAGTTCCAACATGCATACAGAAATCTAGCTTTTAAGATAACTTCATACTCAAATGTCCATGTAAGAACAAAATGTCTACATACCACCCAACTGGTTCCTGCAATTGAACATTCCAGCCCTGTGAGTCATCACCTTTGTTGGGTGATGAATTATGATATCTCAGCAGTTTAACACAGACTCATTGGTGAAACTCAGGCTTTGCATACAGAACATCACAAGTTTGGTCTCAGCATTTCAAGGAGCATCAGGGAAGCATCCAGCTCAAAAGCCTGGAGAAAAAATTGCCAGTCAGTGTTAACAGTACTGGGTTGCATGCACTAACTGGGTCAGTGCAACGTGACTTCCTGTGATTTTAGGACTTTGCATATCATAGAATCATAGAGTCATGAGGTTTGAAGGGGCCTATAAGGCTGTCAAGTCCAACCCCCAGCTCATTGCAGGAATGCAAATCAAAGGATATCTGCCAGGTGATTGTCTACATTTTTCTTGGATGCCTCCAGTGCTGGAGCACTCACCACCTCTTAAGGTAATTGGATCCATTGCCATATCACTCTAACAGTTCGGACATTTTTGCTGATATTCAACAGAAATCTGGTTTCCTGTAACTTGAGCCCATTGTTGCATGTCCTGCACTCTGGGATAAATGACAATCTTTCAAATATTGAAAAAGTGTCTTCTTTTCCCAAGGCTAAACATACCCATAGGGCTTGGTTTCCAGCCACCTGATCATCTTTGTTTCCCTCCTCTATACTTGTTCCAATTTGTTGGCATCCTTCTTGAAGTGCGGTGTCCATTACTCAAGATGAGGCCTTGTTGTTTAGTCAGTAAGCCATGTCTGACTCTTTGTGACCCCATGGACCAGAGCATGCCAGGCCCTCCTGTCTTCCACTGCCTCCCGGAGTTTGGTCAAATAAACCCCTTCACGGATTGCTGCCTTGTCGTGGTGAAGAGGCTTGAGTAATTCAGAGAAGCTATGGGCAATGCCGTGCAGGGACACCCAAGACGGACAGGTCATAGTGGAGAGTTCTGACTAAACGCAATCCACCTGGAGCAGGAACTGGCAAGCCACTCCAGTATATTTGCCAAGGAAACTCCATGGACAGAAACAAAAGGCTAAAAGATGAGGCCTAACAAGTGCTAAATAGAGGGGAACTAGTACCTCATGGGATTTGGAGATTATACTTCTGTTAATGCAGCCTAAAATTGTATTTGCCTTTCTTAAAGCCACATCACACTGTTGGCTTATATTCAGCTTGTGATCTATAATGACTCCAAGATCCTTCTCACTCATAGTAGTGCTGAGCTACGTTTTCCCCATCTTGTAACAGTGTGTATGGTTTCTTTTTCCTAGATGCAGTACTTTCCACTTATTCCCGTTGAATTCCATTCTTTTGTTTTCAGCCCAATGTTCAAGCACCTCTAGACAATTTTGAATTTCTAACTCCTGTCCTCTGAAGATGCCAGCCATAGAGACTGGTGAAATGTTAGGAAGAAAAACCTCCAGAACATAGCCTCCAGAACACGGCCTAACAGCCCAAAAAAAATCTACAACAATTCTTTTGACACAGTGCCCCATGATATTCTGATTAGCAGATTAACTAGGTGTGGGCAGCTGTCAGGTGGGTATACAGTTGGCTACAGAATTGTACCCAAAAGGTGATGTTCAATGGCTCCTTTGAATTTTGAATTTTGTTTCTGTTTTCCTGGGTATTACTTATTCCACCCATTTTTTGGTCATCTGTAAATCTGATTAACATTCCCTGCACCCTCTGATCCGGGTCATTAATTTAAAAAGTTGAAGAGCTCTAGGCCCAGGACTGAGCCCTGGGGTACCCTACTTGTTACCTCCTCCCAGTTTGAGAAGGAGCCATTAAACATCACCTTTTGGGTACAATTCTGTAGTCAGCTGTATACCCACCTGACAGCTGCCCACACCTAGTTAATTTGCTAATCAGAATATCATGGGGCACTGTTTTCAGGTCCTCTCTGAGGTTTTGGTGAAGCCACAGTGGCCTTTCCCCCCTTGGCTACCACCTTTTTTTTCTTGTTGGAATTGTTTGTAGTTGTGCCTTTAAGAACTTCCTTCTTTAGAAGCTTTCACCCTTCTGGGAGTCCTTTTCTTGTCAGGATCTCCTGCTGTGGGACTTTACTAATCCTTGCTATGAGTTCATTAAGGGTAGACATGCCCAAGTCTGGTATCAAGGGCTTTCTTCTGCTTAACTTTGGTTGCTGTTGTCAACTTCCCTCTCCAGTGCTGTCCCTTTGGCCATGCTCTATTTGATGGCACAGCACACTGTGTCCTGTAATTGGGCAGGTCACTTCCTTATTGTTTCATTGCAATGTTATGTAACTAGAATTAAATCAGATACCTACCATATCCAGGGTAGTCCAAAAGGTGTAATTAGCAGACTTGCTTTAGGAGCTTGGGGGAGCAAATGGCATCCACCAGAGGGAGAGAGGCTGGAGTATACATGTACTGTGTGGTATGTGGAGTATAAATGTGTTAGCATTAGTTTTTGCAAAAATTGAAGGTCCTCATATGGCTAATTAGTGGGTAGGGGTGGGGCTGATGAGTTCTTCCTTTAATATACATATGAATGTTATGCTGAGGGCAATTTTGTTTCCTAATGAGACCTTGGATTTCTTAAGAGGCAACAGGCTGACAGCCATTTGCTGTCACAGCCTTCTGCACATTATCTGTCTGCAGCTCCCTTTGGTAAGTGTGGTGTTGTGGTCAGAGCAGAGAAGGGGAACCTTGTGATCCTCTGTGGGGGGTTGGACTGCAAATCTCATGCACCGTCATCATATTTATTTATTTATTTGCCACCTATCTGGCAGCCAAGGCCAATCTGGGTGATTTACAACAAATAACAACAAAGTAACAAAATAGCAAATAGCAACATTAATACATAGGGGCGAAAATCAAAAAAATTATAAAGTGCAGTGAGGATAAAATTATAATACAATAAATACAATTAAACATGGGCCATGGCAGTATGATAGAAGTTATATTATTGGACACTATTGTATCAGAGTATAGTTTGTTCATGGAAGACCTGTCTAAATACCCAGGTTTTTTAGTAGCTTTTTGAATGTGCCTCGTGAAGGGGCCAGGCAGACTTTAGGTGGAACAGAGTTCCATAATTGTGGCACCACCACCGAGAAGGCCCAATGTCTAGTGGTTGTTTTCTGGGCCTCTCTCGGGGTCAGAACTCTCAGCCACCCTGCCCGCAATGATCTTATAGGACAGGCAGACCTAACTGGAAGGAGGCACTCGGCCAGATATCGAGGTCCCAATCCATTTAGGGCCTTATAGGTTAGTACCATCACCTTGAAACTGGAATGGAAGTGAACAGGTAGCCAATGTAAGGCAGCCAGGGTGGGGGAGATATGTTGGTATTTTCTAATCCCACTCAGAAATCTGGCCACCACACTCTGGACCCGTTACAGTCTCTGTAGCAGTCCCAGGGGCAGCCCACGTAGAGGGCATTACAGTAGTCTAATCTCAAAATTACCAATGCATGGACCAGCGTGGTGAGAGACCTGTTGTCCAGGTAGGGACGTAGCTGGGCGATCCACTTTAGGTGGAAATAAATGGATCAGATCACAGACACTATCTGAGATGTCATTGATAGCAATGGGTCCAAAAGCATGCCAAAGCTACGAACCTCATCCTTCATGGAAAGAGTGCCCCCCCCAAGATAGGGAGGCCCACAGACACTAGAGTCCCCCACCCACAGGATTTCCATCTTGTCTGGGTTCAGCCTCAGTCTGTTGTCCCTCATCCATCCCAGCACTGCATGCAGGCAGCACTCAAGGATGGGATAGCATCCACTGCAGAAGGATGGATGGAGAGATAGAGCTGAGTATCATCCGCATATTGGTGACACAAATATGAGGAAAGAGGGAAGACATGATAGCACTTTTAAAATTCTTGAAAGGCTGTCATATAGAGGAGGGGCAGGATCTGTTCTTGATCAACCTGGAGTACAGGATGCATAACAATGGGTTCAAGTTACAGGAAATCAGATTTTGTTTGGATATCAAGAAAAACTTCCTGTTAGAGTAGTAATGACCTCAGGAAGTTACAAGTGCTCCAACACTGGAGGCATTCAATATTAATTTAGACAAAGACCTGGCAGATATCCTTTGATTTGTATTCCTGTATTGAGCAGGAGGTTGAGCAGGACTCAATGGCCTTATAGGCCCCTTCCAACTTTATTATTCTATCATTCTATGATTATATAAGTCTGTTTGTATATAGCTATTTCTTCAACGTCCCATACTGGCCCCAGAATTATGTGGAAGTTATTCCAAAAATAATTTTTCTTATCACTTACTACTCTTTCTTGATCTTGTGAGTTGTAACTATTCCCCACCTGTTTCCTTCCCCTGCCTTTTGCTTTAGATTAGTGTCAGCACAGAAAGCAGCAGCTCTGGTGCTGTCAGGGCTTCTCTTTTCTGACTCTGAACCTGCAGCATCTGGAGCGAGTGTGTTAATGTCAAGTAACAATGTGGGTCTAAAGTGTGCATGAGTTCTTCTTGCTCTGATCAGGCTGGCAGAGACTTCAGTTCAGGAGGTAACTTGGCTAGTTTCCAGCCCAGGTGTTCTACATTCAGAAAAGCTGACACTCCCTTGGTGTCCTCATCCCAACCTGCTCTGCTGTGCACAAAAGAGCCAAAGTTGATTGCTGTGAACGGCTGGAGCTGGCAGGTACAAACAATGCACATTTCACACCTGGCTGTGGTGAGGCTGATCCTTTGGGGTGGCCTGCTGGGGAGACCAATCTCTTTTCATCAGTCCAGAGAACGCAAAAGCCCAAACAGCCTGCTCCCATTGGAGATTGAAAGAAAGAGAGTGAGAGCTGGTGCTGTTACTGGCCAGGAGTATAATATGCAGATAGCAATAGGGTGCTGTAGAAGTTATGTCCAACCATGTGAAATTTTGGGGGTGGAAGCAGTTGGGCGGGAAAAACAGCTTCTATGCACACTCATTATAGAGATTCTTGGCATAGACTTTTATCGTGTATACACTGGCATAGAGAAGCAGAAGCCCTAGGGAAGTGATGAAATCAGATTACAACTTATTTCTAGGTGGTGTTTTTAATTTTTTGAAAAAAAATACTTTCCACCTTGCTCCTCACCATAAATGGACGGCACAGCTGAGACAACAGGTTGACATTAAAACAGGTTGATTTGCATTCTTAGTGTTTTGCTGTCACTATGAAAGTTACAGGACTATAGGAAGCTGGCTTACGCTTACTGTCCACCCAGCCAGTCATATAAAATGGATGACTGTTTTTAGAATCTGGGAGTTGTACCCCCAAAATCAACACTTCCAAATTTTGCAATATGCAAGGTCATAATCTTGTCTATGTTAGTCCAGAATTGCTTTTGTTTAATTTTCTTGTCTTAGTTAATTAACATCTTATACATAATGTGTTTGTCTCCAAAATTTTCTGAAACAGTGAGATTTTAAAAAGTGGAATTTTGCAGATTTTCCAACATTAAATAACAAATTTGGTTATAACTCAAAATCTTTTCCCTCAGAACCCTGGTGAACCCCACTAATAATTAGTTCATAGTAGTATCTGATCATATGCATTTGATGGACAATTATATAAAGCATATCAGATAAATTTCAGCTATGAGATCCTTTCTGTGAGCTAACAAATCTTATATTTGCAAAGGGTTGTTTGTTTGTTTGTCTCGAAATATATCTGAAATAGAAAAACAAATATGTACAGATACTATTGATTTCACAACTTAAATATGTATATTGGTTATATCCTGACATTGGTTCCTCCAAACCCTAGCTGGGCCCACTCTTCTGCTGTGTTATATAGACTGTAACAATGAAGTCCTTCCCCTTTGGTTGTAAACTCTATACTGTAGTTCATCTCTTGTGTACTAGGCATCTGTTAATTCTTTTTGCTTTATTTTATTTTATTGCATACAACAATATCTATCTTAATAAATATTTTTAAATGTCTTGGAAAATTAAAAATGGCTAGTTCCAGACAAGTCTTACAAACAATATACTCTGAAAAATGCTATTATTTTTAATTGTAATAATTGTGTTAATGTAGCACTGAATTTAGTATCCCCTTATTTCTAGATGAGGGACTACTGGGATAAGAGGAGGGGAAATGGCTAGCATTAAAAAGGAAATTTAGGTTAGGGATACACTAGAGATACATCACTCTTTGTGTGTGGAATGAATATATATTAATGATTACTATCATATCTGTGTTATTTTATGTGAAAAATTATTTGTTAAAGATAGATAGATAGATAGATAGATAGATAGATAGATAGATAGATAGATAGATAGATAGATAGATCGATAGATCGATAGATCGATCGATCGATCGATCGATAGTATTACTGTTGTCTTTATTTTATTATATTGTTTTTACTTTTATCTATCATTGTTAGTCACCCAGGATCGACTTCGGTCTAGATGGGCAGGGTATAAATAAATAAATAAATAAATAAATAAATAAATAAATAAATAAATAAATAAAGAGACAGACAGACAGACAGACAGACAGACCACTTTAGCCATAAGCATCAATTTAAAAGAAGAAGAACAAATAAACCATTATTTTGTACAAGACTAGTATTAACATAATTAGATCAAGCCTGAACACACTCTGAAGGCAAAAAATGACAAAACGGAGGCTGTTGTACATTGAACACATAATGATATTACAAAAGTTGGTGGAAAAGACACTAAAGCTATGAAACGTTGAAGGGCACAAAGAAGAAAACAAAATATGAGACGGATTGATTCCATAAAGGAAGCCACAGCCTGGAGTTTGCAGGACATTTTAAAGGTCACTTCGTTCATGAGGTCATCATAAGTTGGAGCTGACTTGATGGCATGTAGCATCAGGAATTTCTCTGGAACTATTTAAGAACTGTAAAGTTTTGTATCATTTTAACGATTAAAATTGTTTTATTTAGTATGCTAGTATTTAAACTGCCATTTTTTTTGTTTATTTTGTTGCAACAAACCTGGTTAACACTGAGGAAATAACTCAAGCTGAGACAATGTATTTGCGAAGGCTCGCTCTCGGTAATGCCTGAATCAGTCATATATGAAGGATTGCCTTAGGGCTGCCCCCATGCATGTTTGAGATTTATTCCACCTTTCCATTCCCATGTTACTTATTTGTGAAAACAATATTTTCACAATGTAATGTCAATTTTAAACATTATTATTTGGGAGCAAGACCTACTGAAATCAACTTGGCCTATTTTCTGACTAAAAAAAAACAAAACACCACAACTGTCCTTCGTGTCGACGTGTAATACACAGGCAGTGCACTGCTCCACTTCGAGATCCGCTCCCGATTAACGTGGGGAAATACCAAGAGGACAAGGTCTTATAAGTGGGCGTGGCCAAAGCAGCATTTTATCCGAAGCCGGCAGGAGCTGGGTAGCAAAGTGGGCTGGGCGCAGCGCAAACGGTCACGAAGAGGCAACGATATGGGTGTGGATTGGGCTCGCAGCGGCCCGGCAGTGAGATCCGTTGCCCAGGGTTACTAGCAGGTAAATCAAGAGGCGCTGACGTCACGAAGGAGGTCCCCTTCTTCTGCCGAAAGCGTCTTTCCTGCTCCTCCTCCTTTAGAATGCCGGCTGGGAAGGGCCAATGGGAGAGCCCCGAGGTCCGGGTCCTTTGCCATGCTCCTTCCAATCAGAAAGCGGCACTCGGGTCAGGTCAGTGTAAGACTCTCAGACGGGTGTGTGTGTGTGCATATAAGGCGCGCAAACACGGTGACAAGAGGGAGTGGCTTTGGGGTTTCCCCTCGTCGTGGGGAAGGGAGCGCCGTGCGGGGAGCCAGACTGGGCTAGAACGACATTTTTGCTCTGTCGCGCAAGACAAAGATAATTTGTCTATAAGGGTACCTCTCAATAACAGGAAGGACCGGGGCTGTTATAGAGGCACGGAAAGGAGTTCATAAACACTGAAGCCCCCCCCGTTCCCGAAAGAGGGCACATGGTCCGTGTGTATGTATGTATGTATGTGTGGAAATTAGGGTAACATAGGACGGAGTCCGTAAGAGTAAGGCATGCAAAGCGGGGGCTCTTAGAAATAGGGCAAGGAGAAAGGAGGGCTCTGAAAGGAGAAGGGATTCTGTTCTGTGCCCTCAAGTCGCTTCCAATTCACGGCGACCCTAATAGGGTTTTCAAGCTATGTGAGCTATTTAAGGAATGGCTTACCGTGATCACACCCGCCATTAGTTTCCAGGTCCAGCGAGGGCTTGAACCCAGGTCCCCTGAGTCCTAATCCAACACTGTACACACCACACGGGCTGTGAAGCTAAGAAGTAGGGCATATGAAACGGGAGTGGGGTGGGGTTTTCCGCACGGAGGATCGGCACTATAGGAGGAGGACAGATAGGACTTGCGACAGGCAGAAGAATGAGGCAAGCCTGGCGCTGCGAGGGCTTTGGGGAGGGAGAAATAGGGTTGTGTCTGCGCAGGAACCGAAGGGCTGCTTTCTGAGGAGGCGCAGCGGCCGCCTGGGGGGCACCACCGAATACATAAATGGAGGGACGGGAACCAGCATGGGTATGCGCATTTTTAAATAAAAGCAGGCGGGGAGAGATGATGGAGCGGAGAGCAAGAGCCAAGAGAAGGGCCAAGTCCTCCTCTTGGCCCGACTGCTGCCCTTCCGCCCCTCTTCTTCTCCCGCTTCGCTTCAGGAGCGCAGATCTCACGCGGCGGCGGCAGCAGCAGCAGCAGCAGCAAGAGGAGGAGGGGGAAAGCCCGGCTTGTTATGATCATGTGGTTTGGCTGGAGCTTCCAGACTGTGCCGCCGGCAGAGAGCCGACCAGACTCTCACGCAGCCAGCCAGCCAGCCAGCCAGCGAGGAAGGCAGGAGGGCAAGGCAGGGAGCGGGCTGGCGAGGCTCCGGGTGCTTCTGCTCCTCGTCCTCCTGGACTCGCGTAAGGTGCTGAGCCAGGCCCCGCCTCTCTCGCCTCGTCGCCTCCCCCTCCCCCCCCCCCAAAGTGAGGTCGGCCCGCCTGGCGGGATCTCTCCCTCTTGTGTATGTGTGCGTGCCTGCGCGTGCTCTCGCCCGCTCGCGTGCGTTTTACTCACAGGCGCTGTTGGTTCTGGGTGAAGAGAGGGCACCGAACGGGGGGGGGGGGTCGGTGGGAGGAGGGAGGCGAGGCGAGGCGTGAGTGGCGGCGGCGGCGGCGGCGGCGGCGGCCGTTACAACTGCTGGTTGCACCGCCACCGCCGCTCCTCGGCGGGTGCTTTTGCCGCCGCCTCCTCCTCCTCCCTCCTCCTCAGCATGTTGCCATCCCGCCGGGTCCCCAGAGAGAGGCGGCGCCCGCTTGGGGCGGCACGAGCACAGCAGAAGAAGGAGAAGGCGAAGGAGGAGGAAGACGAGGTGACCAACGAGGAGGAGCAGCAGCTGCACCAACAGCAGCAGCAGCAGCAGCAGCAGCAGCTGGCCACGGTGGGGGCCGGGGCCAGGGGCCGCGTCAAAGTGGACCGCGGCCACCCCAGCAGGTGCTAGGTGTGGAGCGAGAGCGAGGCGCGCGGCTTGCCTCGCCGGCGCGGACCCAGGCCGGCCGAGCCCAACCCGTGCCTGCCAGGTGCGTGTCGCCGCCGCCGCCGCCGCCGCCGCCGGCGTGTGGTGAAAACCAGAGGGAGAGCGCGGACCGGGCGGGAGCCACCGAGACCATGCCAGCGCTAGTTCCACACCTCCGTTTCCACCTCGGGGCCCCTTAGCGCCGGATGAGTCTCACTGCGCCTTCGCCGCTCCTGGTCATTCCTGAGTCTCGATTTTCTGCCTGGTGGGGCATCCTTTTTGGCTCCGGAGCTCGGAGGAACGGAACTCGCCTTGACCCCGGAGGCTGAGGTTGGCCCTTCTTTTCGCCGGGGATCGCGTGAGGAAACCCTCAGCCTCCAAAGCACGCTGCTTCTCTCCTGCGTCCGGCGCGCTCCTCCTGCTGCTCATCTGTTGCTCGAACGAGCGTTCTCCGCCCCACTCCTCGCCTCTCCTTAGTCGGCTCGATGGAGGCGGCGGCGGCGGCGGCGGCGGCAGCCTCTTTTGGCCACTCCTTGCCCTTCTAGCTGAGCCTCCTTCTTGCACGGCCGGCCCGGGGGTGTTGCGAGGGGGCACGCGAGTGTCTTTTCTTGCTCCCCTCCCCCCCCAAATCTCTCTCTCTCTCTCCCCCCCGACGCACCTTTCTCCCCAAACCCTGAGAAGCAACGTCTCCATATCCCGCCCCCCTCGCTCGATTGCGCTCCTTCTCCCCCCTCTCGCTTTCTCTCCCCCTCCCCGACCCACTTCGGTGCGATGCTTCTGCCGTGGAGGCTCGCTTCCTAAAGCACCGTCTGCTCCCGGCTTGCTTGTCTACGCTTCCCAGTTCTTTTCTTGGAAATTTACAAAGGAGACACCGCCTCCCCTCTGGATCAACGGGAGGAAAAGGAGAAAGGGGGAGAAAAAAAAAGGCGGCTGCGGGGGGGGGGGAGGGGGAGGAACATGGGTGAGAAGCTGCAGGTGCATCAGGTTGATATCGACCCGGATTTTGAACCCCAGAGCCGGCCTCGTTCCTGCACCTGGCCGCTGCCTCACCCCGACTTCCCGGGAGAAGAGGACGATGGAGCCGCGGCTGCCGGGATTGGCGCCGCCGCCGCCGCCGCCGCTGCTGTTGTTGGAGGCAGCGGCCCCAAGCACCCCTTGGCCGGCGGAACCGAAGGCGCCGAGAACGCTGGAGTGGCGGCGGAGCGCGGCAAAGCCGCCCCGGCGCTGCCTTCCCTGGGCGCCGACGTTGGACAGCTCCGCAAGGCAAAGTCCTCGCGGCGCAACGCCTGGGGCAATTTGTCTTACGCGGATCTCATCACCAAGGCGATCGAGAGCTCCCCGGAGAAGAGGCTCACCCTCTCGCAGATCTACGACTGGATGGTCAGATACGTCCCCTATTTTAAGGATAAAGGAGACAGCAACAGCTCAGCGGGTTGGAAGGTACCTTGACGCCTCCTTTCCCTCCCTCCCCATCTCTTGCTCTCTACCTGACTTCTGAAGGGATTCCAGAGCCCTGGGTTCCCAGAGCTGCTCCTGAAGTTTGCTCCAGCTCTGAACCATCCAGGATTGATGTAGCCCCCAATACACTTCATGGGGATTGCTTACCCAGTGGCAGGCTTGAAGCACACCCTTTCTTCTGTAGTAAGGAAGTTTAATTAAAGACTCTTAAAATTATAGTGCTCTCCCTCCCCTTCTGTCCTTCCTCCTGCTTGCACATAATTTACTGAAAAAGAGGTGATTTGACTGAGACAGTGATTAGGACACAGGTGGTGGCAGCCACAGTTGCAGAATTGGTAGCCACTCCAGAACGATTCTAAATTAAAGTCTGTTGTCTTTGTGATGGGTGCTGATGGGGCAGAACGCTTACCTTTGTGGCAAGGTAGGGACAAGTTTACCCAGGTTCTCTTGGAGACCAGCACCTCATTCATGCCAGGTAGATGCAGCAAGAGAGTGGCTCTCGTCATCTCTTGGGTTTTTTGGAGGGAAATGGAAGGAAATGAATAACTCTTCCTGCCTCTTTAGAGCTACTCTTTAGAATAGACTTGTTCGATTTACTGGAGCAAGCTGGGCAGTTCCTCTCACCCCTTCTCCCCCACTGCTCATCAGAGAGATCATTCTTCAGCTGTAAAGACACACCTGTTCAGCTGCTGGGCCCATCTGTCATCTTTTTTTTTTCCTTTTCTCCAAAGTGTGGGTGGGGGACGGGGCTGTGTGAGGACAGTCTCTCAACCGTTTTTGTTGCAGTTCAGTGACACCTCTCTGGCATGACCGAGGGAGGCAGATGTGGATTTGAAGCTTTTCTTGTGGTGTGTTTGATTGATACAGCAGCACTTGAAGAGGAAGAAGAAGAAAAAGAGAGACATGAAAAGTTTTGTCTGTCTGTTGGGGCACAGAGTAGATAATTTTGGAGATAATTTTGTAAGATTCCCTTAAGAAAAACCTTTTGCAATGTCATGTATGCTGTTACAGCTGCTATAAATCCCCACAGCTTGTTGCCACTTAAAATGCAGCTCATATGTAAACCCACTGGGACAGGGTTTTTTTTTCCAACTGAAGATACGTGACCATTTTAAGATCTTGTGTTCTGAGGAGTTGTAAACAGGAGAGTACAGTTAAGCTGTCCACATCAGCTAGTTCCAAACTTTGCCAGGCTTTAATGCCGTGCAACACAGAACATGTCTGCTTATTAAAGATGGGATAAAGATTTGGTAGGACTCTTCTTTCTCTTCTCAGCCCCCAACCTCTGTCTGTTATTGGTGTTTTGTCTTGTATGAAAAGAGGAATAAATGGCAGTGCTGGTGCTGCAGCTTTTTTTGGGAAAAGGTTAAGCATCTTGTCTAGGTCTGTCCCCTAGCAAGTGTGCTTTCCAAAGGGAGCATGAAAGAAGTTCTTTTCTACATGGGAACTTACCCATGTGTAAACGGACCTTGTTGGCCCAGGGGTGTGGTTGTGGAAAGTCAAGAGACAGGAGATGCCATTCTTTCTCTTTTCTCTTTCTATGTAAGACGGAGGCAAGTGCCTTTCTGGGTTTGGCTCTTCTGGCAGAGCTCTAGGATGTTGCCTCTTGATTATTAACTATTTCTGTCACTTATGAGCGATTTCCCTTTTGTTGTGACTTAGTGAAGAATTGTGTCACATACCCCTGAGCTT
Organism: Pogona vitticeps; assembly: GCF_051106095.1. NCBI lineage: Eukaryota > Metazoa > Chordata > Lepidosauria > Squamata > Agamidae > Pogona > Pogona vitticeps. The sequence continues at coordinate 14,452,520 of NC_135791.1, read as the reverse complement.
ACAAGGAGCGTGTGTGGGTGTGTGGGTGCTGGTATACTTTTTTCAGTTCACTGAGAGGCACACAGCTATAGTCCTTCCCAGCACAAAAGTAAAGAGGTGCTTGAAGAATGAGGTATCTTGCCCACACCTTCCAATATTGGGTGTTCAGATATGAAAGGGAAACGAGAATATTGTAATATTGCAGTCTAAAAGTGTAAATTTAAAAAAGGAGAAAGTTCTGTTTGACCTCTCTTTTTTGCCTTCTAACTGTTCCATAAGATATTAACATGTTCATTCAAGTAAGTTCATTCCTGAACTCATTGTTCTCTGCAAGTCAGGAGTGTTCTTAGAGTTCTAGCCCTCTATGCTGTACCTGGATTTGCTCTCAGCACCCTCTTTCCTTCTCTCTGTTCTGGTTACTTGTCAATAGCTAAAGATGTATTTGGTTGCTCCAGGGCCCTGAGGGCCATGGGCTGTAAGGAGAGTCATGCTGGATCAGAATCGGTTCTGTCACAGGAATAGACTTTGTATACTAGGTCAGACTATTTGCTGATCAAAGTTGACATTTTCTATTCTGATAGATAAACTCTTATCTATGGCACCCAAGTGTCTTTCCTCTTATATCAACTGGAATCCTCAGGGAAGTCTACATATGGGGCATAGAGACAAGCCTTCTCCCACTGTTAGTCTCTTAGCACCTGAGCTTCAGTAGGCTGGTGCCTCTGACTAAGCATCACTGTGTTTCAGATTATCTCCACTTCAGTGGGTCTTTAGCAAGACTGTGCATAAGCCCAGCTGAAATGGAGGCTTGCCTCACACTAGCAGTGCTGAGTGGATTGTGTCCTCAGGTATGTTTCTATGATATTTTTTGGTTCAGAACCCCCTGTCTAAAATCTGTGACAATTATACATGGGCGATTGAATGTGCAAGTAAGAGAACACTAGCAATATCCCCAGCTATGCTGTGCAGCAAGTGCTTCATATAGTAAAATTGTGGACTTCTGCTGTAGTTTGTCCTGAATTCCCTGGTGGGTAGTGGCTATGATCTCTTATTCCACACCTGTCCTGCTGTTCCAGATGCTGTATGATAGAATGGGACTCAGTGGAGTGCAGTTAGATTTCTTTGCAGACACTTAACTTTCCCTTTCCTCCAAATTTTAAGAAGAGTTCAGCAGGATATGACTTCCACTCATTGGTAGTGGCTGCTGGTAATGGCAAGAATGGACTTAGCAATTGAAAGCAAAAGGTTGCACATTGCACATAGGATTGAGGCATGGCTAGGAGTTTGTGAATTCTCTTCCAGAGCTCTGTCATGATGGATCCGAGAGTCCTACACTTCTGGAAGTATATATGTCTATCAAACCCCTTTTTTCAGATCCAACTGCACTTCCATATACTGGGTTAGCCCAGGCCAAAGTCCCAGGTTATTCTGGACTGTGGAGATCAGAGAGGTACTGCAAAAGTGTATCACACTCTGCCAAATCAGAGCTGTTTGGACCCGTCCTTGAAAGCATCAGTTCTGGTTCATTTCTTGTGCAGCTACTTTTGTTCTCTGAGATATGGCTGCATTTCTCTGACAGATAATGAGATGTATCTCCCCATGCCCCACCTTCCTTCTTTGGATTGCTGAAGTATGGATTCATCTGTGCTGCATAGGGACTGGGGTTCAAGACTAGATCTGTAGAGAAAGTAGAGTCAGAATATGGACAATCTTTTTGTAATCTGGGCTACATAGCCACATAGGGTTTGATGGGTGTATTCATGTGATACCTTTTGCTGCAGATTGCAACAGGTCAGAGGGGAGTAGAGTGTAGCAGTGATGAGCATTTTCCAGCCAAGCTGCTAAGAAGGGAAGCCAGGTTGAAGGACAGTCCAAAATACCGATTTAGGCATGCTATCATTTCTTGTTCTGTTTCATGCTTGGTCTTGATTTGCTGTTGTTTTTTTCCCAAACAAGAAGGAGAAATATGGTTCCTTAAGAGTTGTTTAAAAAAGACATTGAGGAAAGGTCACAGCTATAGGAACTTGAAACCAATGCATCTTTGAACAAATTATTCATCCGCTGCCAAGATGTGCAGATGGGTAGCCAGGAGAAAGCAACTCATTTCCATTCATATGTGGAACTGCAACTCCCGTCTTTTCATACTGTTAGCAGTATTGACTAGGAATGGTGATAGTTGACATTCAGCAATATCTGGCTGGTCTCAAGTTGCCCACTTGTGTGTGAGGCTAATCATTGATAAATGCAGTAGATAGCTAATATGATCAGGCCCGTCACCAGTAGTCAGCATAATATGGACACCTGCTGATGCTTTGCTCTTAGCCGAGATCCCAGGAACAGGTACTATCTCTACTCTTGTCCACTCTTTTTCTCACTTCCCTTTCCCAGTAATGGCTGGGAATGATGATAATCATATGAGCCATCACCATCTCTTCCTAGCAAGACTCAGCACCTACTAGAGCTCTTTGCAGGAGCTCTTGCAGGCCATGAGATTGCATCTTTCCTCTCTGCCTGTTCTGATCATTCCTGATTGTGAGCAGGAGGGGCTCCTGAGTCTGCAAAGAGAACGGAGAGGGGAAAGGCTGCAGCAATACAAAAGAAGATAGAGGTGATGGTGGCAGGAACAACTCCATCTCAAGCACACATGAGTCTTTCAATACAGAAGCCAGAAGAAAATGCTATTGGTCCCTTCTCTGTTGGTCCCATGGAATCTAAGAATTCACCCTGAACTTGATCTCAGACAGGGCTGGGTAATTTTTGCAGCTCTGGGTCTACACTAGGAATCCTCCAATGGCCTCACAAACCACTAAAATGCCAAACAACACATGCATGCATACATGCATGCACGCACGCATGCACACACACACAGAGCCAAACACCCCAACCCATATCCAGAAACAGCCATAAATTCACTTCTAGTTTTGGAAGGTGTACCACCTCTGTTTTGCAGGTTGCCTGAAGTAGTACCTGTTTTATGTTGAATTATATTTCTGGGGAGGGGGGCAAAGTTGTGAGGCCATGGAAAGCAAAGTGAAGTTTCAGGGAGCTACACTTTGTCCACCACTGATCTGGGAGATTAATTCCTTCACAGATCCCAATCGGATCACATGTTAGACTAATTCACCAAGTCACTTGGAGAGTAAATATGTCTCACAACATGGTGCATGAAAGAGCATTTTCCTTTTCAAAGTGAGTGGCTGAGCCTTGGGTTCTTGTTGTACTCCTTTCGCAGCCTTCTCCAACCTGGTACACTCCAAATATTTTCGTCTCTAATATCCATCATCCACAACCAGTACAGTCAAGATGGAAGTTGTTGTCCAGTAAGGTAAAGGTAAATATGGAGTAGGGAGAGGCTGCTGTGAGTTGTCTGAGACTCTCTCTTTCCTTTCAGGAAATTCAGAACGTTCCCTGACTCCAAGGTTTGTAGGGTGGCAAACGGACTAGAACATGCAATGTTCCTTAACATCTGCATGCTGGCAACCTTTAAGCAAGGCTGGAGCTGCTGGGTAGTGATTAGATATTTGGCTGTGAAGCCAGAAGTTGGGAGTTTGATTCCCCGCTGTGCCTGCTTGACACCAGTTGGACTCGATGATCCATAGGGTCTCTTCCAGTTGTACAATTCTAAGATGATGATGATGATGATTATCCAAAATGTAAAATGAGGCATGTTTTACCTTGTGTTGCTTTTTTAATGGTATGGCTACTAAACTTTCCTTACTTGTGTTTGGTGATGACCACTGCTCGTGTTTTTTTTTCTCTCCCCCCCTTTTGCCTTTTTGGGGGCAGTTTTGCACTACTCCTTACTTGCTTTATGTTGTATTATTCAGGCCTAAATCAGAGTCCAGATCCCTGAAGTCTGGTGTTTTATTAATGTGTGATTCTTATTTTCTTAACCTACATCTCTGCACCCTTCCTTGCACAGACTTAAATCTGCTCCATCCCACCACCAACCACAGGTGCATTGCTAGATTTTCTTTATTCCTTCAGAGACCAGGATGCATGTGGCAGTCCTCTGTTTTGTGGTATCAAGCAGTGTATCTTTTCAGGTTCAGCCCTGTCAGAAGGCAGAATGAGTGGCTGCCCCAGGCAGCACATTTAATATGTCATGAAAGAACAGGAAATTGTTAGCTGTTTAATTTGTCATAGTTATATACTTACTTTTGGGAGAGGTCCTTTTAGGATTTTCTGCTCCATGCACCAAAATAGTTTGATTGGCTTTGGCAACTCTGCCTTTTAGGTTGGGTAGGGCAACTTGCTGTTTGCCACTCCCTTTCAGGCAGCAAAATGTCTTGGACTGATTTTCCTGGTTCTGTTCCTTAAAGATCAATGTGAGGGAGCTGGCTGTCCTTCTTAAATAAGAAATGTCATAATTTTAGAGGGATTAATTACTACAGAGTTAGGAAAAATTATATGTTTGGACAACTCCCAGAAACCCTCAGGTAGCATCGTCAGTGGCCATGCTTGCTGGGAGATTCTGAAAGCTTATTTTTAAAAATGTGTTAAAAAGTAACTTTTCCAAGCTGTTCATTACTATCCACTTATTTGTATGCCTACATACATTGCGTGGTGGGAGGGAAAGGAAGTGGCTGGTGAAGAGTCTCCGTATCTAATTATTTCCAACTGGGACCCGCAGCTTAATACACATCTGTCACCAAGAGTAGAGGCTTGGTAGCTGAGACTTCCAGAGAATTTCTCCATATTATGAAGAATGAGACATATTTTTCTGGAGGGGGAATTAGGTGCTAAAATGTAAAACTTCCAGTTGCTTCATCAATCTTTTCTCCTAAAGCCTGTTTAACAGACATCATAGCATCTTTTTGTGTGTGTGTTTCCATTAGTTATTACTCACCAGGGCATGCATATATCTTTATGCTTTTAAAGAAATGATTTGTGGGAAAATGTGTTCCTCTGCCGTGTTGCCTCCAGAATCCAGTAAAGGCCAAGGGAGTGTGAGTGGCAGTGATGGGATGCTATAGACTCTTGCTTCTGGAAATGTAGTTCTGTCAGTTTGCTGTCCCGTATCAGTTACATCTGGGCTGTAGCCTAGCATTGCATTGTAATTAGGCTGAAATATGGCTCTCTGCAGCCTACACATTGTCCCTGTCTGAGAGGAGTTGCTTTCTTGGGGAGGGGGAAGAAGCTGGTTAGTAAAAACTCCTGGCACAAGCCAATGGAGCAAATATTAGCTGCCAGCCTGATGGGGCAGGAGATTGGTGCTGGGAGGGAAAAGAAGGAACCCACACTGAAGCTGTATCAGTGTTTTGTAAAATGCTATGGGTTTTCCTGTTCTCTTTTTCCTTTGGCTCACCTGCAGAGGATCTCATTCTATATACAACCAAATTCTTAAACTATATATTTTGTTCCACAAATAGCAGAAGTAGTGTAATGGTTAGAATAGCAGTAGGGAACCTATGGCCTCCAGATTCTCGTGAACCCAGGGAGGCTCATGGACCAGGATGGAGGAAGCATCATCTCCAGTTTTGTTGGGGGTGCACCTTTATGCCCTGTTCAGGAGCTGTACTCAATTGGACTACAACTCACATCAGCCCCTGATAACCAGTGGTAAAGGATAGTGGGAGATATGAAATCTGTAGGGGAACATGGTCTTGAGGCTTTTAGACCAAAAAATAACTCTTCTAAGCTCTGACTGGGTAGCTAAGCTTTATCTCACAAGATTTGTTGCAGGCATAAATTGGTGGAGGGAAATAACCACTTTGTTTTAGTGAAGGAAAACATATACATGTAACAACCATCAAGTCTTTTATATAGCTGGGCAGATCTGGGAAGAGCTTTGACAGAAACTCCCCCACTCACTCCCATCCATTCTGAGCAACTTGGAAAGAAAATACAATAAAAAGGGTAAGAGGACCCAAGGCAGCATCCAGTATCAAAACATTTATTCTGTTTTCCCCCCATGTTTTTCCTTCATGGTAACATGCACTGCATTTTTCCCTTTTAAAAAAATTCTCAACAGTCTTGTGAGGTTGTTTAGGTTGTACCTTTTGATCAGGCCAAGCCACCTGATGTGTTGCAAGGCTACAGGTCTCTCCCATTCTAGTCAGACAGGCTAGCTCCTATATCACACTGGCCTTTAGGTTCTTTGATGTTGCTGGTTGTGTTTTTCATGGAATCTTCAGATTTATTTATATGCCACCCATCTGGCCAAAGGCCACACTGGGCAGTTTACAGCATGAAGGAACAAAGGACAATCAAAGTCAAAATTATAATCATAAATCATAAAAACAACAAATCTACTGTATAATGTATACAATAAAAATAATCAAACCATTAAAATACTACAATACTACAATATAATAAATGATAATTAAGCATTTAAATTGGTTGCATTCTCAGAATATTTCGGCCTTAAGCAACAATTTAGGTAAACTTCATAGATGGAATATTTTTAAATGCCTGCTGAAATAGCCAGGTCTTAAGCTGTTTCTTGAAAGTACCCAGTGAAAGGGCCAGGTGAATAGTGGGTGGAATTGATTCTACAGCTGAGATTAACCCCTCTGACTTCAGTGAGACAGACCTGGAGGCCACGGGTCTGTGGAAAACAGTCTTTATGATGAGTCTGTGGCTTGTAGACCCAGGAGTCAATGGATCTGTCTTCCACCTCCTTTGTTACTTTTCCTTCTCTTATCTTGTGACTATAAAGATCAGGAAAGCTTCTCCTTAGCTCTGGGTGATAGCCTCCGGTTTTCTACCAGGCCGCACCTGTACACTGGCTTTCAGAGCTTTTATGCTGCACACGATTGATAGGAGATTGTTTGCCCTGTTTGGATGCTGCATGAAAGGCCCTGATGACTGACAGCCCTGCTTAATTAGGGAGTTATTTTATCAATTCCAAAGCACTTGAAGTTTTCTGCTCCAGCTCCTGCATTCCACTTGTTAATGGGAAACCAACACCCCTCTGTCAAAGAAGTAGCAGCTCTGATGCATTTTAAGGCGCTCTCTGTGCCACTCTGACATCCAAAGTATAATAATAATAAAAAAAGCTATCAGCTGGTGGATGCCTGTTTGCTGAAGGTCTGACAGTGTCAAAACCTTAATCTCCTAGCCTTCCCACTCCCCCACCCTACTCCACAGGGAGATGCTCCTTTTCATCATGTCTAGGAGTTGGCAAGATGGCATAATGCTCTGAGCTGAGGAGTCTCCTTTCAAGGGCAAGGGAAGAACCAGTCACTCACCTTAGGGTGTGTGTCAGGTATTTAGAACTTATAATTACAGGGGCAGTTTTCTTGGTCATCCTGCAGTACAGTCTACTCTTGAGCAAGAACCATAGGGAGGGATGAACATGCATTAATAAAGCAGTTGCTTTGCTTGCATAAAGTTGCAGGTTAACTCCGTGCTGCTGCTAATTAAAGAGATCAGGTATCAACTGTGCAGAAGCAGGAGAATTTCAGCAGATAGAGGTTGTAGTTCAAGTTAAGGCAGTGGCCACCTACAAGAAATTTCCAGTGGCTGAAATTCTGTCTTCTACATAACTACTGGATTCCCAGAGTGGTGGAGTGGACAAAGTGATGGACTAGAACTCTGGAGAACAGAGTTCAAATCCTTGTTGTGCCATAGAAACTGACTGGGGGAGTCGAGCTGGTAAAACCACACCTTAATTATCTCACTTACCTTGAAAGCTTTATTTGGGTCACTATAAGTCTGTCCTGACCTGACATCAGAGAACACACACACACACACACACACACACACACCCCACTACTAAATATGCAATAGTCATGTCTTCTTTTTCATTTGCCAACCCTACTAGAAGATGAGGAGAGAAGCCTCTGCTCAACATCCTAGAGGGCCGTGGCCAGTTAGAACAGATGGTGGTGGGCTAGGCATGTCATCGTCCAGACTGGCATAAAGCAATGTTTTGTAAATGGCAAGAAGGGGTCGGCAGGCTACTTCTGTGCCCGTTGCTCACTAGGCTAAGATGTATTGTACATTTTCCATCTTCCTGTCTCTCTCCCCCATCACACTAAAGGGGGATCTGTACTCATCCTCTGGATGTTGTTGGATTATGTATTCCATCATCTATGAACATTGGCCAAGCTGATGGGAGGGAAGCCATTGACTTCTGGAGGGCCACAGCTTCGTCTTTTCTGTACTGCTTGGTTGTTTTCAGAAGGATACAAGGGAAAAGCAGGTTAGTGACCTACAAGGACTGCTTTAATGTACAATTCTTCAGATCTGATTGGTGCTGGAACATTAACTGCTTTGCCTGCTATGTGAAAAATATTGCAGAATGACTGCAAGGTTTCTTTAAAGGTGGTGTCTCTCTGTTATTCTAAATAAATGTGTAGTCAAAAATAAGAAAGTCAGTAAACCTTTAAGTGGGGCTTATTCACAGGTATAGGGATTGCAGCCGAAAGCCAATGAAACCATGTAGGCACAGTTGGATCTTATGCATGGTTACTCAGGAACAAGTGTTGCTGTGGTTCATGTGGTGTTTACTATCAAATAAGTGAGGCTGCATCTGCCACTGTATATTTGCAAAGGTGGGGAGCAACTTCAATGACTCATCTAGTCTACCATTCTCTCGTGTCCATTCACCAGTCCTCACAGTATTTAAAAGGAACTTGGAAAAGTTACTTTTGGGGAAAATAGTTCCAAGAATTCCCCAGCCAATACTGTCATGTCAAAAAAAGAACACTTTCAAATCCCTGTGTTTATGTCTGAATTAAACATTCCACTTCAATTCTTTCAACATGGGCAACAATTCTTTACAAAACCTGGCCTTATATGCTACGTTCTGTCCAGTCAGCTTCAACTGATGGGCAATCCTAATAAGGTTTTTGAGGTATGTTCAAAAATGACTTACCATATGGCCATTGAGGGTATTTGAACCGAGGTCTGACAGTCCTTTACACTCCAATGGCTATCTTAGCCTGCTGCTCAGAAATAAATCCCATTGTATCCCCATATATATGAATATAGGCTTCCTTCTCAGGTTAAGTGGGAACAGAACTGCAGCATCTACTCTGTTCCTCCCCCATGCACATGGAATTTCTGGGGTCCTCATTTTCTCCTACTCTCCATGAGACCAAATGCCATTGAATCAGGCAGGAAGCATGTTTCCCTCACATGACATTCCAGGCTCTGTCTTGGGAATATAGGAAAATGCCTTACACCGACACAGACAATTGGCTCATCAAACAATTTTACTTTTCCTGCCTTCTCCCTGTATTCCTGATGAAAATCTCTTCTCCTTTTGCCCTTGTTCATAATTCACCTAGGGTGGGACTTGCCATTAGATGAAGCTACTGTATTTTAGAGCTGTGATGGAGCTGAGCATCTCCATGAGAGGATACTGAGGCACCAAATAGTATGGCCCCACTGAAATAACCTCACCATCCATGCAGCTTAGCAGAGAGACGTCTCTTATGGTGGTCTGTGAAAATTACAAGATTCTGCTTTCAATTGCCTTGGGATTGTGTCCCACCCCCTACCAACAGTTCTTTCTAGCACATGGTTAGTCCATTCTGTAGCCAAGCGGTTTGGCAACACTATCAACCAAACCCCTCCATTCCCCTAGTGTTTTGCACTGTTTGAAAATCTCTCGCCTAGTAGTTGAATAACAGTTATGCTTCATCCTTAACTGTGACAGTATGGCCAGAGGTGGAAATTGACTGATACTGTCAAGGTTGGTTGTAACAGCCAGGCTTTCTCCTTGGGACTTGTACTAGTTGTAATGGAAGCACAAGATCTTCAGTGCCATCTGGCATCTTAATTATTGTTGATGGTTACCTAGGATGTGGAGGAAGACAGCCTTTTGGACCTCCCTCTGTATTTTGGTGCAGCTGGGTAAGGTTCCTTGTTTTAAATCTACAGCTCTCAGAATCTTCCAGCCATCATAGATTTAGGTGGATACAATCCAAAAGAAGAAATTTTGCCAAGTGTTACTTTTCTACCAGCACTGTGTTCCCTTAGAAAATCCATAATTGGATGTTTATATTTTTTTCTGTTGTACAGTGTTTAAACCCAATGCTCCCAGTGCAATTTACAATATAAAGCCAGAACACCACACACAATACAATTGCATATTTTAAAAACCCTAATCAGTTAAAAGATAGTAAAACCTAGGAAAGAATCTAAATAGATTATCAAGGCAATATCACTTATGTCCTACTTGTGCTGAAGGGAACTAGGTCAAATACACTTTGCAAAAGATCAGTTTACATATGCATAATATGCATCGGATCATCTGTACGCAGGGAGTGTCCCAATTGGAGTGGCATCCTGGGAAGGTTCCATATCAGGCTTGGTCAGTTGGTGGTCATCCAAATGTGGATGAACTCTTCATAATTTGCTTACCATTAAGTATGCTGCTAGGACTCATGCTTCATGAACATCTGGAGGGCTACATGTTTTCCTTTCTCTGGATGTTGCGGCCATTTGTTGTATCTTGGATGATGAGGCTGCATGGAAAGAGATTTACTTCCATGTCGTTAGGAAGCTCTAGACTGTGGAAGCTTTAAGGGAAGGGTGTGAAACCTCTTTCCACTTTCAATTTAAAATAAGTTCTTATGGGTCTTATTCTAATAATTGATGGTGCCAAAGGCAAAAGCATAGGGTCTAAACTGCCAGTTTAAAACTCTTACTGCTAGCAACTATGCCAAATGAGAGGCATTTCAACCTTCTAGATTGGTTTAAAACTTGTATCAAAGCTAGAAAACAACCAGAGTTGTATTATGGAAAGTGTATGGTGTCATCTGTAGAACACCACAGGGCCAGATTCAGCCCAATGGCTTGAGGGACTTCACCTCTGCTTTAAAGGTTAGCATTACTTTGAGGCGGAATGAAAAAAAGCAGAATAAATATCATTTAAAAAATAAACTAATGTGCAGGGAGAAGATTTTAATACATCTGTTCCTTTCCTGACTGTGTTGAGTATAATAGGAGTGGCCCATCTTTCTTTCTATGTTTGGAGTATGCTTCTGCAGTTGTCCTTTTCAGGGGATAAGAAATGGATTTGATTGAAGGACATTTTTCCTGTTTATTCTGTGTTGTTGTCTATTCTTTCACATCGTCTTTTCTCCCCACCCCTTTATTCTCTTCACCTTTCTGGAATTGCTTTTTAGGCCGTGCTAACTGCTGAACTAACACAAACCTGCTAAATGGTCCAGCTTTATGATAGCATAAAAATGATACTACAGCAGTGAGTAGAGCTTTATTAAACCCCAGGGACAGGCTGCAAATGAACAGCTTGCTCTCCTCTTAGGTTTCCCTCCCACCACCCCAGTTTGTTAATAACTGCTGGAATATAAACTACATTTAAGACATTGTGGACTAGGAGCACTTTCAAGTTACAGCCAAATGCCTTTTCCACTCATATCCTTCTCTTTTGATAGAAGCCTCTTGTAAGTGTTAGTTTGGAAAAATGATTTCCTGGCATTTGGAATACTAGAAAAAGAGGCCTTGGAGATATTTCACCAAGCTTGAGAAGAATGATGTAACTCAAGCCTGATCCACTAGAAAACCTGTACAGGTGGAGAAAAAAAGATTACATCTACCAGATACTTCCACCTGAATGACTGGCAAATCATCTTCCCAGTGATGGTGCTGTCAGTGACTTAGGGCAGCCGGAGCATCACAGCTAAAAGCAATCACGGAAGCCATGTATTCAAACTCCCTGCCCAGCACAGTTTTAGAACTGGAAGGGACTGGGAATAAATTTCTTTTTCATCTCACCTTTCCTCCAATGAAAGCAAGGAACAATATGTCGTGTACTCCACATATTTATCTTCACAAGACTTCTCTGTAGGATATGCCAGTCTGTGGGACAGAGTGACTGGTCACCCAGTTATTTCAGGGGTTCAGTGGAGACTAGAATCTGGATTTCTCAAATCCCAGCCCAGCAACCTTCTGTGCTACTGAAAGTCATCTAGTCCAGCCACTTGTTCAGGACAAGTTCTGCCATGTTGGAAGCAACTGTGTGGCTGCTCAGCTGTCATATGTCTTTTGGTGTAAGGGGCCTATTGTTTCCTAGAAGGTTAATTTTTTTGAAGGTTCTCCAAATGTTTAGCCAATAATCTCAAATTGTGTTGTGTTTATAAGGCAGGGTGGAAAAATCCTTACATAGGGCAATGATCCTGGGTGGCAGAGAGTGCTCACCTCCTTTGCATATCATGAATTCCAGGAAAAAAATTAAGTCATGTTGTCATGAACTGGGTTCCCATCTTCCAATCACATTGATGTTCAGCTAGATGCTGCTAGAAGATTGTATGAATCATGGCAGCAGCTGCCAGATCCTAACACTGAAGTTTATACATTTTATGCTTCCCCTCCTCTTTTTTGGTGTATCATTAATCCAGAGAGTAGCTTTCCATAAAAGCTGTGTCTTGTGTGATTGCATGGGCCAAGAAGCTAGTTTATTTCTTTTTTCTTTTTTTAAGAAAAAAGTATAAAAGGCCTACCTTAGTACTGACTGAACATCACTGCCTGCATTGCATTTGGAACGCAAACATCTGGGTTTGATGCACAAGAGCATCTTGGAGCATTCATACTGTGGCCGTTTGTTTTCCCCAGCAGGTTTTAAGTTGGATAAATTATTTACACTACCTAGCTCAGTGGTTTGAACATCTAGCTGTTAAGCCATAGGTTGCGAGCTTGATTCCCATCTGTGCCTCCTACAAGTAGAGCCAACCTGTGTGGCCTTGGGCAAGCTGCAGTGTTCCAGAATGCACCCCAGAAGAAGGGAATGGTAAATCACTTCTGAGTACTCTCTACTTGGAAAACCTTAAAAGAGTCACTGTAAATTGTGGTTATTATTATTTACCCACTCGTGCATGCTTTTAGTATAAGATGCCAGAAATTGCACCTTAGATCTTACACATGCTAAATAGCTCCACCACCACTGAGCTGTGCTTCCACCCACCCAGCCATCTCAAATAAGCTACCTATAATATGGTGGACTGCAGTAAGTTCTTTGCACTCTGGACATAGTATTCCCCTGCCTTTTGTTAGATAATGGAAACTTTACATTTTAAGACCCACAATCTCCCAAAGGCTGGTGGATTCAGAATGGTGAAATCTAGAAAAGACAGAGATTCCCACGTAAAAAGCTCTATCTTTTAATCTCATAACAGTCTTGTGAGGTAGGTGGTTGTTATGTGCTATCAAGTTGGAACCAACTTATAGCAATCCCAATAGGGCTTTCAAGAAGAAGAAGAAGAAGAAGAAGAAGAAGAAGATGATGATGATGATGATGACGACAACAACAACAACAACAACAACAACAACAACAATGTACCATTAAGTCAATTTTGACTTCTCATAACCCTTTTCGGGTTTTGTCCAGGTAAGGAATAGTCCGAGGTGGTTCCTCCTGGGAGTGTGCAGCTTGTCCAAGGCCACACAGGCTGGCTCTACTCACAGCGGGGAATCAATCTCTCAGCCTTTGACTCTGTAGCCAGATACCAAACCACTGAGCTATCTAGGCTTGAGATGGGCACAAATTAAAAAATTAATCACCAAATTCATTTTTAAAAATTGCTAGTTCATAGATTCCAATTCATATGAATCAATGTCCCTGACAAATATGAATCAATGAATTGTTAGTGATTTTTTATTCATCAATTCATTTGGCTATAAAATGGACCCTCAGGCACCTAGAGTCATCAAATTTGCAAGGAAGCATCCTCTTTACAACACAATCCCTCCAAGTTTGGTGAAGACTAGGTTTCCCAAGCCAGCTGCTGAAGGGCATTTTCCTGGTGGGGGGCAATTGTGGGTGTATAAGTTGGATGTCTGAAACCCAGTCTTCACCAAACCATGAAGGGATTGTAGAGGAGAGTCAGTAGAAGCTTCTCTGTATTTTGGTGTCTCTAGGTTCCTGGGGAGAACTTTCCCAGGTGGCCCTCCTTGTGGGTGTATAACTCAGATGCTCAAAACTCAAACTTCACCAAACTTGCAGGGCATGTACAGGAGAATCAGGGGAAGTATCCCTGTGAATCTGGTGTCTCTAGGTGCTTGGGGGGCTGTTGTATAGGGTTTTAAAGTTAAAAATGAATTGAATCAATTTGTTGATTCATCAGAAAAAAAATCATAAATTCATAATTTGTGATTTGTCAACCTTCAGTTTGTCAAATGAATCACCATTTTTCTGATTCATGCCCATCTCCAATCCAAGCAGCTGTGAAATGTACAGTATTCAAGGTGAGTGAGATATATTTAAGGAGTGGTTTTACCAGTTCCACCCCCACCCCTATGAGCTTCTGTGGCTGAGCAGAGATTTGAAACTAGATCTTGTGAGTCTTAGTCCATCACTCTACTACACACTAGGACTCAAGAAGGTTAGGCTGTATATATTTGTGTCCATGTATTCGCAGCTGAACAGGCATGTGCTCCCAGAGAGCTCCAGTATAGCCACTCTACCAGACTGGGGGCTTAGCATCTGCCCTCCAGCCGCACATTGCTCCAAGCTGTGTAGACTGACCACTCCTGCACCCAGTGGCTTGAATAATGAAGCTTTCTCACAATGCCTTTGTTAGCTGTATTGGGCTTTCCACATGTGCTCCCCTTATTCACATGACTCACATATCCTAGAATCCTAGATCTATCTGAAACAGTTTTTCTGCCCACAGCCCACCCCTTTTCACCCTCAGGCAGCTGCCTTATCCCATCCCTCCCTTTCAACTGCAGAAGGTGCTTAACACTACAGTACTAGCCAAGGTGAGAGGCAATTTAGGTTATGGAAGGATATTCAGAAGTGGTTTGGCTCATGAGCTCCTGCTGCTGCTACTACTATTCAAGCTCATTTTGGACAGCATATGCTGCTGCTGTTACTTCTCAAGCTAGTTATGTGCAGCCTTGGCAGTTTGCCAGCCAAAGGAGGGAACAGAACGAAGCACAAAGATGGCTTTCACCCACTGGAGGAGAGATGACTGAGGGGAGGCATGGAGTGGAGTGGGGGCCTGAGGAAGACCTCGGGGTCCTGGGTGGGAAACAGCAGCATTTAATATTTATACCTCAGCCAGGCAGACATCCTAATCCTTGCCAAGACCAGAGGTCCCCAGGCATGACAGAGCCAACTCCCTTGGACGATATCTTATGGGGGTGAGGAGACCTGATTTCCTAAAGCAGGTGTTGGGCAGGAGGAAAGAGAGAGACAGCTGTCAGTGCCTCACTGCCTATCCACCCATTCTCCATTTCTCCTTCCTGTAGCCAGTGTGTGCTTCGCATCATTCTCATCCACCACTAGTCATGTGCCTTTTGTTACAATGCATGGCATTCTCTAGGTCACTGTGGCAACGATCTTTCACTTGAGGGTAAGGCGTACTCTTCAGTCAGCAAGTGTTTGCCACCTGGTTGCTTCTGCCTAATGGCACAGCTATCTCTGCTCCTCAAATCATTATATATTTATTGTTATTTAGATTTATGCCCTACCTTCTGTCCAACTAGGAGGGAACATCTTCAGTCTCACCTACTTCTTTTGGCCATTTCTTCCAGGTATGCCACTCTGCCACCCACTTAACATGCTCTCTAACTTATAACTCCAGTATGGCAGAGGGCTGCCTTTAAGATCTCCTCATGTACATTTTACAGAATGACTCCACTTCTTGGATCAGTTGGTGGCAAGGGGAGGGCTAGGCCATACTAAGCTGTCACGCCAAGCAGAGTGAGAGGCAGAGAGAAGCACATTGTTTTTCCCTTCCTGCTGTGAAGTGTGTGCATGTGCCACCTACAGAATGACGAGGACAATTCCAAACTAGTTTTTCCACATCTCCTGTCATGTGAGAAATGAGAGTTCATTCCCTTTCCCAGCTTTTTTCTTCAATAGTGACAAACTACAGCTCATAGTATGGCAAAGCACATACTCTATATGCAGAATATTCCAGATTTAAGCTCTGGTGTCTCCAGATGAAAAAGAATGAGGTAGCAGCTATGGGAGGGAGGTGCTTAGAATTCAGTGTTGGAAGGCACACTTTACACACCAAAGGTAGCAGGTTTAACTTTTGCATCTCCAATCAAGGGTAGGAAAGAATCTTGCAGAAAACCCTGGAGAGTTGCTGCCAGTCAGAGATGGCAATATTGGGGCAAGATGGACCCATGGTCTGATGGTAGATTTCTTTGTTCCTATGAGAGCCCAGAGAGCTACTGCCAGTTACAACAGACAGTGGCCAGTAGTATCACAAATAAGAGTAGGTCCATTGAATCAGTGGAACTTAGAAAAACAGATGTTGACTCAGCAAATCTGCACTGATCCAATGAGTCTATTGTAGTTGTGACTTACTACTGAATTTCAGCAAATATTGGTTAAAGTGGACAAACAATCTGATCTGATATAAAGACAGCTTATTTCCAGTAGCTTAATTGTTCTGATGCTTGTAAACCCAGCCAAAGACATTTTGCTGCGAAGAAGAAATTTTAATTTCTATGTTTTTATGCATCAGGGTGTAATAAAAAATAATTTGGTCCTTATCAGGTCTGAAAATTAGGTAAATACAAATTCAGATGAATGTATTATACCATGTCAACTTATTTTACAAAAACAAAGTGAAAATGGAGAGGTAATGTGTGAAAAACTAAGTACACCTTATGATTCAGTAGCTTGTGAAACCACCTTTATCAGCAATAACTTGAAGTAATCATTTTCTTTATGACTTTGTCTGTTTCTCACATTATTGTGGAGGAATTTTGCCCCACTCTTTTTTATAATGTTTCTTCATTTGCGGGCATTTGTTTATGCACATCTCTTGTAAGTTCCTGCCACAGCATTTCAATCAGGCTTAGGTCTGGACTTTGTGTCATTGCAACACCTTGATTCCCTTCCTTTTCAGCCATTCTGTTGTAGATTTGCTGGTGTGCTTGGGATCATTGTCTTGTTGCATGACTCAACTTCAACCAAGCTTTAGATGTTCGATAGATGGCCTGACTCTAGAATACTTTGGTATAAAGAGTTCATGGTCAATTCAATGACTTCAGGGTGCCCTGGTCCTGGGGCTGGAAAAGAAGACCAAATCATCATCCCTCCACCACAATACTTGACCATTGGTATGAGGTGTTTGTGCTGATATGCTGTGTTTTGTTTTTGCCAAATGTGACATTGTGCATTATAGCCAAACGTCTCGTCTCGTCTGTCCGAAGAACATTGTTCCAGAAGTCTTGTGGTTTGTTCAGATGCAATGTTGCAAACCTAAGTCATGCTGCCACATTCTTTTTAGAAGAAGAAGCTTTCTCCTGGCAACCCTTCCATACTTGTTCAGTCTTTTTCTAATTGTACTGACCTGTAGAGTCTGAGATGTAACTCCTTTTCTCTCTGTGTGTGTGTATGTGTGTGTTTGGTGATTTCACTGAGCATTGCACAATCTGAATTTGGGGTGAATTTGCTTGGATGTCCATTCCAGGAAGACTGTCAGCTGTCCTGGATGTTTTCCACTTGTTTGACAATGGCTCTTCCCAGATTGATAGGCAGCAACAGTTGCTTCTCTACAGACATTGCTGATTTGTTTCCTCCTTGACATTGTGTTAACACATCCCTGAATGCTTCAGACCAGCCAATTAGTAAAACTTTGACTTTAATAGAGGTGGTCACACTTGCTGAAGATCAAGGGCATTTGGTTAGCAGTACCTGACTGCTACCTAGCTTCTTAATTCCTGTGGAAACAGTAAGGGTGTACTGTACTTAGTTTTTCACACATGGCTTCTCCATTTTGGCTTTATTTTTGTAAAATAAATCATGACATAGTACTTTCTTTTTCACATGACTGTATTTTGCACAAAATATGGTTTGTGTGTTTGCACAAAACCCAGGCCTTTTTTTGATAATACTGCTGTTGACAAATAAAATCAATTATTAAAGAGACACCGACATCTCATGATATATATAGCTTTATTACAATTTTTTAAATTGCTGTATATTTTATATACATCCTTAGATGTCGGTCTCTATTTTATAATTGGATATATTCCTTTAAGAAACATAGTAGTAGCATGAAAATTGACTTTCCATGGATGCCTTTTGGCAAAGTAATGAACAGTACAAACACAAATAATTATTATACAGAAATGCAAGAGTAGGTGATACCTTTATTAGACCATTAAAAAATAAATAAATCAAACAGTAAGCTTTTTGTTCTTTTTGTTTGTTTGTTTGTCTTAAGACAGGTTTTGCCCTCTCTTGTTTTTGCATAATCTTGAGGTTCCAACAGCCTTTTTCTGATTTTTTTCAGTTAGGTATAAGTAATGTTCATATGGTACTAATATACATTAAAATGTAGCTGTTTAGATGTATACAAATCTCACGCACACTAGATACAAATTTACTTCCCATGAAAGATCTCTAATGGAAGTTGGTCTTTAAGGTGTCTTTCTCACCCTTTAAGTTCATATAAAGGGAAGTAGATGAAAATTGTACAGTATACAGTTGCAAAATGCTTTCTGTCTTGGGTGCATTTTCAAGTTGTCAGAGCTTGTGTTGTGAAAGCAAAGGCTCCTACCATAACCTTTTGGATTGACTGCACCACATGTATCTTCCAGCGCACAAATTTTCCGGCTCTTCACTGAGAAAAGGACTATAGAATGATGGTAGACGGTATGCTTTTAGAATCATAGAGTCCTAGAATAAGCCGCCTAGAGTGGTCCTATGTGATTCAGATAGGCGGGATATAAATTAAATAAATAATAATAATAAATTGGAAGGGGCCTATGCCATCGAGTCCAATCCCCTGTTCAATTTTCATTCAGTAGTCCCAGGTTCAATCCAAGCCATCTTCGGGAAGGCTGGGAAAGCCTTCTGTCTATCTGGGAGGATAGACACTGTTGAGTGAGGATGCCCATTTACTCATTACCAAAACATGAGGGAATGCATCATCATTGAAAGAGAGAGAGAGAGAGAGAGAGAGAGAGAGAGAGAGAGGACAAAAAGGTTGGGATTTGCACAAGCTAATTTAAATGTACAGTTAAATTTTAGGAATAATTGCTGTATTTCAAATAACAATACAGTCTTTTACTCCGTAGTAGAGGAGATCATGATCAGGGTACCTGTACAATTTGCTGTCCAAATGCTAACTGTTAGGGGGCAACTTCAAGGCTCCCCCGCTGCTTATGGGCTTTCATATTTAAACTGGACTTGGTGGTGGTGGAAGGAACTTCCAGCTCACTGTTTTGCCAGTTTTGGAAAGGGAATGGAGCTCCATGATGAAGGAAAATATCATTATATCTCTTGATAGTCCCAGTGGCAGGGAAGACTTTTTTGTATTGTGTTAGTTTTGTGTTTATGTTTTTAAAGGTTTTCTTGGTTAGTTGTTTCTCATTTTAATTTTTTTGTGATTGTTGTAAAATAAAAAAAGTAAAAAAAAAACTATTTAAACAGGAGTTGCATTGGAGATCTCTTGAAAGGGTAAATTAGGACAGATGCAGAGCTTGGAAAAGTGATTTTTCGGTTGGACTGCAAAAGAGATTCAGTGAATTGCCACCAGAAAAGTAAGCTTCTGAGCTGTGCTGGATGGGGCATTCTGGGAGATGCAGTTTTATTGTTTTTTTGGGGTGGGGGAGATAGGTCACTTTTCCAAGGTCTAAATGGGCTACCCTGGTAAGGGAAGGAATGGGGTAAGACCAACAGGCTCCCTTTGTATTCGCGAAGGCTTTCACTGCTGGGATCTAGTGGTGGTTGTGTGTTTTTTCTGTTGTCCTCTGAAGATGCTGGCCACAGAGACTGGCGAAATGTTAGGAAGAACAACCTTCCGAACATGGCCAAAGAGCCTGAAAGACCCACAACAACCAATAGGCTCCCTTTGACTGCCTCCTCCCTGAAAGAAGCAAGGAGAGAAAAGATAGTCCAACTTTAGTTGAATTCGACTAGAAATGAGGAAGTGAGTAGGGCAGGAGAGTCAGGAGCCTTGTGCTGATGAAGGAGAGGAAGCTGGGAGAGATGGGGTGTGGCCGAGGATAGTGAACCTCTGAACCTGAAGTCTGGAGATCAGTTCATTACCTTAAGATGAGTTAAAAAAATAAATGCCCCATCACGTTAAACAAGCCTGTCTGCAATTATAGCTTGGCATGCCAGCTTCACAGGGTCCTGAGCATTGCTCCAAGTGGCACGCGGCTTCTAAGAGCCCCCCCCCTTAAGAAATCAAAGGTGCCCACTCACCTTCTCTGTCTCCATTTCCCCTGTGACTCAGGGCATTCTTCAAAAACTCACATGGACTCATGCCCCCAACCCAACCCCTGATGCCCACTGCTCTACAAAAAGGTCCCTCTTTGCTCTTTCAAAACTTGAGTGAAGGCTCAATCACACCTGCTTAAAGAACCTCAGTTATACTGATTTCACCATTGTTTAGAGTGCTTCATAATTTTCCATTCACATGATGGAAAATTCATTTGCCCTGCCATTCAGTTTATTTCCCCCTTTATGGGAGAGTTGTTTTAAATTCTACTGATGATGAATTGTTTTATTCCTTATCGTTCCAGTGTATGTGAATGTTGCTGTCAATTTCTTTTCTTTGCAAAGGGATCAGGTTTCTATGTGCTGTGGCCACTTCATGGCTGCTGTGCTTGTATCTTTTTTTAATTTCTTTTTTTTAAAAAAAGATATATTGACAAATCATTAATAGCAGCTGCAGGCAATGCTGCCACTGCTCCCGCAACCACAAAAAACCCGACATGAATACATTGCTCAGAAGGAGACAGCCTTTCTCTCCCTCCCTTGCACGTGGAAGAGGGCCTCAGATTTTTTTTCTTTGAATTGTTGCAGTTTTTAACGCTGCTCTTCACAATACTTTGCTAGTCTCAAAACCCGCTTCCTCACTCCGACGCTGTTTAAAAAGGAAAAGATAAATTAAAGCCAAGAACTGAGAGGGAGATATATGCAGGGATAGTGAGTAAAGGAGAGAAAGGAAAAGGGGAGAGAAGGCCCTGCTTCATTTATAGATTATCTTTGTTAATTAAGAATATATATTAAATTGTATATAATTATATTTTAGAGTTGTTTTTTGTTTTGTTTTGTTTTGTTTTTTGGTTGGCTTTTCTGAATGGTGTCTAAGAACTAGAAAAACAGGATATAAATCTTTCTGGGAAGAACATTTAAACAGGGTGAGGAGAAGAGGAGAAATGTCATCTAGGCCAGTGGTTCTTAACGTGGGCGATAATGCCCCCCAGGGGGCGATTTCATTTTTCAGGGGGGCAGTAGAACGAAAAGGGGCGGCGTGGGGGCGTTGGAGCAGAAGGGGGGCGGTAGGGGGGCGCTGGAGCAAGCCAAACCTGTGAAGATGGCTGCAGCCTTTTTACAGTGTGCATGAATATATATATTTTCCTCCAATTTTAATTTAGTTTCAGACTTTTTGTCTTGAAATGTTTAGTTCCTGCATTTGTTTTTATGCCCTTTTTATATTTCTTTTTGCATCTTAAAATTCACTTGCAACTAAATCATTAAATGTTACTTTTTGGGGGGCATTTCATTTTCTTGGAATATAATTTTGTTTTCAGGGGTCATTGGATTTAAGTGTCACAAACAAACAAACAAACAAACAAACAAACAAACAAACAAACAAATAAATAAATAAATAAGATATCATCCCCGCGGGGAGGGGGTTGATGATAACTTCCTCAATGACTCAAGGGGGCGTTTCTTTCAAAAAGGTTAAGAACCACTGATCTAGGCATACCAGATTGGATGGAGAAAGAAGTCTGTATTTATCTGTCTGCTGTTTCCCTGACTCTTTACCATTATTTAGGTCCCAGTTTTCTATGACAATCATGGAATCATTGAATTGGAAGGGGCCCAAAAGACCATCTAGACCAATCCCCTGCCAATGCAGGAAATCCACATCTAAAGCAATTTAACAACAATAGATTTACACTCCTCTGCTACAAATGCATAAATAAAACAATAATCCAAAATCCACCTATATTAAAAATTTAATTTAAATAACCAGTGGCAAAAGATATTTCAAATTATGTGCAACATAGCAGGAAATAGTTCTGTCCCTTGCACTCAGCGGTCATGCAGCTAATTGAGAGAAGGTGGATAACTGGAACATGGCTATGCTTACTGGCACATTCTGGGAGCTTTAATCCAGGAAGGAATTCTAATTTGGGGTTGATCTCAGTACTTAGGGTTGGGGTGAAAAGTGATTCTTGAGGCCTTCAAATACAGCATGTTTGTGGGTGAATGATTTGCATACCCCGGGGGGGGGGGGATAGTATGCATGAGTATACATGTTTCAGTAAAGAAACTGGGAGCTAGACTGTTAATTGGTGTGCAAGGTACAGTAATTGTACCTATATTTTGGAATGGGAGTGCAGTACCCTGGAGAAAGTGACTCAACCAGTAATTCAGTAGAGGAGGCAATTGCTTGGGTGAATGTGGGCATAGTGCCTGCAGATTGACACACTTGCAGAGCGTCCTCCACAGGGTGAATACCAGGTTTTTCTCCTTAGACTTCCATCTACACATCAGCCCCAGCCAAACTGGCCAGTGGTCAGATCCCATGGGATCTGTTGTGGTCCCAAACATCTGGAGAACATCTGATTCAAACAATCATCTTCATTATCCTCATTGTTCCTCTAGTTGGCATGGGCAAGCACCTTGCCAACTAAAGGGACTGAGGTCTTCACCAGCCTCATCTTCCATTCAAGGAAACCACAGCAGTTTCCACCCCAACATAAAAATGGTTTAACAATGAAACAGAACAAAAATAGTTTTGGGGATGGGGAAGGATTACATTATAGCATCTTAGGCTTGAGCAGTTATGTTCAGTTCTTCACTTCTTAATCAGCACTTCAAGTCAATTATAGTGAGTCAAAGGAGTTTATTGGATTACAGTAAATGGGGTAAGAAGAAAATGTGGAACAAACTCAGAGCATAAGAAATAAACACACTTGGTTTACAATGTGCCAGAACAGTTCCCCCTATTCTGATGGCCCTCGGACATTTTGGGGTACAGTTGCCTAACTCCAGCCAGCAGAACCATAAAGGTGCACTACTTGAAGATGGTGGAAGCTGTAGTCCAACTCATGCCGGCATCAGGCGGTTGAAAGTTGTGTTTGAAGTATAAGGCAATTTATTGAAAGGATGCAAACAAATGTTTTGGATAGTTTCTGTAGCTCCTTAGGGAGTAAAGTGAGTCATGGAGCACCTTCTTTGCTTGCTTTACTTTTTGGATGCTTAAGGCTCAAATTGGAAGGATCAGGCAGCAAGTGATGGGAAACATTGCCTGAGACGAGGAAGAGTTCCATTGCCGTCCATCAGAGGAGGTGTTTGGTTAGACCAGTGGTTCCCAACCTTTGGTTCCCATATGTTCTTGGACTAAAACTCCGAGAACCCTTCACTGCTAGCTATGATGGCCAGGATTTCTGGGAGCTGTAGTCCAAGAACATCTAAGCATCCAAGTTTGGGAACCTTTGGGTTAGGGGGACAAAAATTATGATAGGACAAAAGGCAGCGCTGTACTTCCTTTGCTTCTTGTGGCAGCCCCAAACCCCAGCCTAGACCTTTCTCCTCTAGAGCAGGGAGGGCCAACATATTGTTTGTGGGTTTTTGAAGCTCCAAGGCTCTCACAGGCACTGAGGAATTTATATTATTTATTAGTTATTATTATTAATAAAAGATTCTGGGAGGACGATTCTGGGAGCTGTTGTCTAAACTGTTAACTTTATTAAACTCCATCCAAATGCTGCTCCCAAAACTATATTGCTGAATTTTGGTGGCCAGTCAATAAGAGACATTAAAAACGTGTCGCCCACCCCCTTGACCTAACAAAGTCACCCATTTCTACTAGAAAGTCTCAAATGAAGACTTACATGAGATCTTTTGGACTGCAGCTCCATGATCTCTCATCCTGGCAGGCTAGAGTGGATGGGATTTGCAGTCCAGTACAATTTGTAAGGCCACAAATATTTTCCTCCCCTCCAGTCATGGCACAGAAACATCTTCAGGCTGTGTTTTTAATTATTCTCAAGTCTTGTTTTGGCTTTGTCCACTCCCATTACTTGCTGTAGGTAAGTTTCCCCAACAAGGAGATGTATGCAAAATTGCATTCTACCGGATTCATTGATCCAGAGGTGGAACAACTATTACTTAGTCGTAAATAAATTTAGCAAGTCATTATGCTCTTTAAGAGTTTGGAAGTAAATAGTCACAAGTAATTATTAGCCTTTAGGATAATCAGTAATGTAATGTAAGTTTACAATGAAATATAATCACAGTTACTTTTAAGTATAAGAAGTCACATGTTCTACTTTGAAAACTTACTCTAAAAAACATTTTAAGGCATTTTAGGGGCATTTTATTTAATATAACTTTTTTCCTGATCTAATGCCATTTTGCCATCTATTGTAAGTGTCAAGGGAAGTATTCAGTGGTTTCGTATTTTCTTGTGTTTTTTAAAATATCTGCAATGTGCAGTATCAGAATTGGCCACTAGAGAATGTTCCATAGTATTTTTGTAAAGGTAAAGGTTCCTCTTGACATTTAGTCCAGTTGTGTCTGACTCTAGGGGCGGTGCTCATTCCTGTCTCCAAGCCGTAGAGCGAGCGTTTGTCTGCAGACCGTTTCCGTGGTCATGTGGCCAGCGCAACTAGACATGGAACGGCATGACCTTCCCACCGAGGTGGTACCTATTTATCTACTCACATTTTTACATGCTTTCAAACTGCTAGGTTGGCAGGATCCGGAACAAGCAACGGGAGCTCTGTCGCATGGATTCAATCTTAGGATTGCTGGTTTTCTGACCTTGCAGCACAGAGGCTTCTGCGGTTTAACCTGCAGCGCCACCACGTCCCTTTTAGTATTTTTGTAGCCTGCTGTTATCTGCAACTTAATACATTAACAAGCACTGAATTACATGTGAGATCAAAACAGCAACAATGATAATGGCAACCTGGCTACCCAGGAACAATGAATCATGTGATCAATTCCTTTGAAAATGTAATGTTATATGATCTATGATCAATTGTCTTAAAAGTTAGTTTCTGATCTTTACATTGAGCCTGAAATTATGTACTCTAAATAGCAGGGACACATTTCTGGAATGTCAGACAGAAGTCTCATTCAACATACTTTTATTCTACTTTTTTAAAAGGGAGATGCCAAAGTCCAAATACAGGCCCTTCTGCAAGCAAAGCTGGTGCTCGTCACTGAGCCAATTAAATCCAAATGAGTGGAACACTAACCCATTGATTCTAATGCTTTCACCTCCACATCTTGTCTTGATATCATTTAGCCTCATTTATCAGGTGTGGTTTATAAGGGATGACTGCATTTCTTCTGGTTCTTGCCCAACTTTCTTGGCTAGAAAACTAGATCAGATAAAGATGAGCCAAATTTAACTTAACCCTGTTGAGCAGAAGCAGATATTTTAGCTTGCTTGTGACAATGAAAGAGAACGATGGGAGTGTAAAAAGCTTCCCAGGACTCAAAAATATTTTTAAGAAACATGATTCCTGAATTTATGCCAGAGCTCACTATGGCTCCTCTTTGACATCTGTTTTCAGTACCAAGGTTCAGTCCATGAACATGCAGAATAATAATAAATGAAAATACCCCTGAGGAAGGATATACAAATCTCTTGGTCATAATTTTGGTGTTTGTTTCAGTATCAATAGCATTATCTTTTCCACCTGTGTTTCATACAGTATCAGGTTGTGAGACTTCATGTTTGCTTCCTAAACTGAAAATCATGTGCATTTTACATGCAATTTTGAGGGGTAGTTATCACATTTATTTGTGCATTTCACATAACTTTATAGCCCCATGACCAAAGCATTTTGCAATAGTGTGCATTTTTAACCATTTTTATTTTTGAATGTGAACAGTGTTTTCTCCAAAAGACCATATCAGCCTTTCAGTTTTGTAGATTCTTGAGTCAAGACATGTTATCGGTTGGTTTTTTTTACATTTTTATTCATTTTCAATGGGAATAGGATTGGAAGTAGGGGGGATGGGGGGGCAGAGGGGAATAGATATGGGTGGGGAAAGGTAAAATTCCAGGGAGCGAGAGAGTACTTTTACATACACTTAGTTATGCTAAAGAAGAAGATTTTTCAAAAAGCACAATTTAATAAGTTTTACCAGAATTGCTATAGTTGCTAATTTCTTCATTCTCTAGTTGGACCTTCATATTCCTCTTTTATCTATGCTTACCTATCCATATTTCGAGTCCAGCTACAAAATTGTTCCCAGTTTTTCAGTCCTTTTTCAGATGACCTTTCATTTAGTGCTTCTGTTAGTATGTCCATGGCCACCACTTCCAGTATCTTTTCTGTCAGCTCCTCCCGGGACAGTATTTCTGCTTTCTTCCAGTATTTCCCATATAGTAAATATTTCCCAGCTGCAGTAATTACATCTATTATCAAATATCTTAGTTCTTTATCTACAATCTCAGGCATAATATTCAATAGAAACAATTCCAGTTTAAATTGTATTGCACAAGAAACATTTTTGTAACATTTCATGTACTAATCTCCAGTAATTTTTTGCTTCCCTACATATCCAACAAATATGAATGAAAGTACCCTACTGTGTTTTACGTCTCCAATGTTTGTTGGAAACATTTTCATACATTTTAGAAAGTTTAGCTAGAGTTATATGCCATCTATAAAGCATCTTATGTAAATTTTCTTTGAAACTTGCTGATTTTGTAATATTATTCTGCCAAATCTGTGTCCAATGTTCTAAATCAATATTATTACCAATATTTTGTGTCTATTTTATCATAGTCTTTTACCACTTCATCTTCCATTTTCATATTTAAGAGATATTCGTACATTCTTTTAATTTTTTATCACTTGTCCCTAGCAATAGTTTGCCAAATATCATTTGTTCTTCATAAAGGCCCATTGTTTTATATTTTATATAACTCAAGTTTTACTGTAATCTCATCCACCAATCTAGAAAGACTTTCTGCTCCTCTAGCTCCTCTCTGGTCTTTAATACCCCGTCTTTCTTAAGCAAGTCTCTATACCTCAGACATTTTGTTGAGTCCATTAAGGTTGGATGTATAAATGATTTTAGTGGTGACCCCGATCCTGGAATTTTACGATACTTTTGCTTTTGTATCTTATTCCAAACCCGCAACAAAGAATTCCATACCATATGATTATTGAAGACTTTATGGTTTTTAGCTTTTTGATACCATACAAAAGCATGCCACCCCAGGCTAAGATCATGTCTTTCCAGTTTAAGCAATCTCTCATTATCCAGAGTAATCCGTTCTTTGATCCAGGCCAGTACACAGGTCCGATAGTAGATATTCCAATCTGGGAGAACAAAATCCACTCTTGATTTAGAGTGGGGGGGGGGCAACCTTTCACCTTCCCTGGGCCACATTAGAAGATGAAAATTTGGTTTGGGCCACACATAAATTTGGTTTGGGCCACATGGGGGGGCAGCCCTAGCCGTCCTCCGCAGCCCCGCTCCAAGCACGCTTTCCGGCAGCTGCAATCGCAGACAGCAGAGGCTGTCAGCTTCGACTCCGGTGGCTTTATGGGGTCCACCTATTTATTTATTTATTTATTTATTTATTTATTTATTTATTTATTTATTTATTTATTTATTTATTTATTTATTTATTTATTTATTTATTTATTTGATTTTTATCCTGGACCAACGGTCCTCTCTATTGACGGGGACGGCACAATGCAGTCACACAGCCCCCCTGTCCCCCTCCCCTTCCACTCCTTCCTTCCTTCCCTCTCCCCCCAACCGTTGTGACGTGCCCCAGCCGCATTCCAGCTGCAAGCACCGGCAGTGTAACTTGAAACTTTGGAATTTCTTTAAAAATAAAAAATTGCACTGGGCCGCATTATGAGCCAACCTGGGCCGCATGTGGCCCTCGGGCCGCAGGTTGGACAAGCCTGGTTTAGAGTCTTGTAGTGCTTTCAATTTAACCCTCATTTTTTTCCCTTGCCAAACAAATTTCATAATTTAATTTTTTATGGTCCTGAAGAAGTGTTTGCTGTATTGTTGGGAAAAGAAAGATCACTTTAGGTAGCACATTCATTTTGATTACTGCTATTCTTCCCATCAATGAAAGTTTTAGCTTATCCCACTTCTACAAATCTTTCTGTATCTCCTTGAAAAAATTCATGTAGTTGTCTTTTATTAATGTGCTTGTCTAATTTGTCATTTGGATTCCCAAATATGTAACTCTTTTTTTCCTCTTGGAAGCCCATTGTGTCTATCAATTTATGAATCTTCTCAGTTAAAATATTTTTGTCTAGAATTTTTTGTTTTCTGCCAATTCACTTTCATTCCCACAATTTCCCCATAATGTATTACTATTTTCATCAGTTCATCAATAAATTTACTGGGTTCTCCCAAAATAAAAACTAAATCATCGACAAATGCCTGTAATGTATATTCTTCTCCCCTTATTTTCAACCCTCTTATGTTTTTATTAGCCCTAATCTGCTCACTGAGGACTTCCAAAGAGAGTATAAATAATATTGGAGATAATGGACAGCCTTGTCTTGTACCTTTCTGTATTTGAATGTCTTTTGTAAAATCTCCATTAATTTTGATTTTAGATTTTTGTTTGGTATAGATGGTCTTTATTGATGTGATAAATCTTTCCCCCTTATCCATCAATTCTAGTTGGCTGTATCATGAAATTATAGTTCAGATTGTCAAACGCCTTTTCCGCATCTAAAAAGATCATAGCCATTGATTTCTCCTGATGTGATTCATAATATTCAAGTATATTTAGAATCATTCTAAGGTTATTTCTCATTTGTCTCTGGTAAGAAATCAGATTGGTCATGGTGAACTTTTTGTGTGAAAAGAACTTTTATAATCCACATTTCGGAGTGATATTGGTCTGTAGTTTTTAATTTCCATGGCATCTGTTCCTTCTTTAGGAATAGTGGTAATTAATGCTTCTGTCAATGTTGGTGGGATTACCCCTTCTTTATCTATAACTTCTAGTAGTTTTTTATATGGTTTAGGCAGTATATCCTCAAAAGTTTTGTAATATTCTCCCAGAATCCCATTTCCTCCTGGAGTTTCCTTTCCTTTGCTTCCTGAAGGCTTCTACTATTTCATTAAATGAAAATGGTTTGTTCAGTATCTGCTTCTGTTCACTTGCGAGCTTTATATTACTATGTTTCCCCAGATAGTCTTTCTTTTTCCCTTTAGGTATCTCCCTTTCCCAATACAAGTTTTAACAAAATTTGTTTACAATCATATTTATTTCTTCCTGCCTAGGTTTTATCACTCCTTCCTCATCTTTCAAGTTCTGAATAATGAATTTTCCTCTTTCTTTACATAGTTTATATGCCAACCACCTTCCTGGTTTATTTGCATTTTCAAAAAAAAAATGGTCATGAATTTTATCCTTTTTTCCATTTCTTCTGTCATCAGAATATTCAATTGATGTTGTATTAATTTTATCTTCATCCTCAATTGTGTCTTGCTCAGGTTTTGCTTTAACTGTTTTTTGCACAAAAACAATGGCTTGTCCAAATCTCGATATTTTTCTGTCCTCTCTTCTTTTAGTGTTGCTGCAGATCTTATTATTAACCCCCAGAGAAAGGCTTTACTTGCTTACCATACTGTAATCATTGCCGTTTCTGGAAGCATATTGAGTTTAAAAAATATATCCATTTCTTCTCTTATTTGTTTCAAAGGATATCATTTTTAAAGGGTTGTATTTAATCTCCAATATAAAGATTTAGGTCCCATTTCCAATTGCACCGAGATAGAACCATGATCAGCCAAGGTATTAGGCAAGATGTCTATTTTCAATACCTCTTTCATCCAACCTAGTGAGATCCAACATGCATCAATTATTGACCAACTTTTATGTCTATCTGAATAAAATGTAAAGTCTCTTGCACTTGGATCCTTGTTCTCCAGGTGTCAATCAGATTAAGCTGCTAGCTTCAAAAAAGGATTTTGGCAACATAATTCTTCTTGTTTTTGTTTTCCCTTTTCCTGAATTTATATCTAAATGTCTATCAAAATGGTATTAAAATCTCCCAAAATGCAATACTCCTTGTATTTTCTCATTATTATTATTTAAAAAAAATTATTCATAGAACAGTTCTTGCGTTTCATTGGGGGCATATAAAGTAACAATCAGCACATTTTTGCCTCATTTTGGATTTCCACCATTAGTACCCTCACATCCTCAGATGCAAAGATTAGCTTTGGGTCCAATTCCTTTCATATATACGTTGCCACACCACTTTTTCTTGCTCGAGTTTGATGCTATAAATATTTCTCCTATTTTTAAATTTTCTAATAGATGGGTTTCTTAGAGGCAGATAATATCCAATTTTAATTTCTGCAATTGTTGGTAAATTCTTTTACATTTTCGGGGTGAATTTAAGCCATTTACATTGACTGAAAGAATTCTGAGCTTTTTTTTAACCATTTGGTCCATCGTTATTGTTAAGGTTTTCTTTCCTCCTCTTGGATTGTCTTGTTTCCATGGTGGACTTTCCTTTGATGCTTCCCATTTGGTTTTCTAGCTCAGATTCCGAACTTCCTTCTGAGTTTGGTCCCAATCGTCCACTTGATTGCTCCTCTTCCTGCTTCTCATCTGCCTTTTTTCTCTTCTTTCCTACCCAGCCATTTCCCCCCTTTCCCCATAAAGTCCTGCCTTCATTGTTGAGTTAATAGAATATATCTGCAACTGGAATTGGAAAAAAACACCATTAGGTATTAGCCACTTGTATGTAATTCAATTTGCTTTCAAGGATGTCAGCTCTGCATATTGTCTCCATTTCTGTTTTATCTGCCATGGGATATGTTTCAAAATCTTAATTTCTTTGTCTTTTATACTAGATTCTTTATCTTGCATGTTTTTTAGAACTTTTTCCTGAAATGCCATTCTTGTGAATTTAACATGAATTTGTCTGGGGAATTTATTATTCCTGGTGTATGCTGGCAAATCTGATGACATTCTTTTCTACCATTATCTCTGAGAAGGTGCAGATTGCAGCTCCTCCACACAGGAAATCTCTGCAACAGTCTTATGATGAATATGTGTTTGTGTGTATCTGTAAACCTTTAAGTATCCCTTTTCACCTTTGTATACCTTGCCAAGATATTAATGGATTTGATTATTTATCACACCATGATTGGGGTGTTAACCACAGAATTACTAGATGTGCTTGGAACAGCAAACCTTTGCATGCAAACCTGTTTCCTTTACACTAGTCATGTTTGTGGATCATGGAATGAAGGAGAGGCCCAGAGGGTCTCCAGTGATGTCTATAAATTCAGTAACTCTTGCATGTCTCTGCTGGGAAAGAAAGCCCCAGCTTGCTTGTGTGCATGACCCTGTATGTATCCGAAAGAAAGAAAGAAAGAAAGAAAGAAAGAAAGAAAGAAAGAAAGAAAGAAAGAAAGAAAGAAGTTCTGATTGTCTGTTGGGCACTGAAATGAGATGAACAGCCAGAGCTTGGGAAACTTGCTGGTTTTAGACCACAGATCCCAGAATCCCCCAGCCAGTATGGCCAGCTGTGGCTGCCGAGGGATTCTGGTAACTGAAGTGCAAAAGATTCAAAATTAAATGTTTGGATCTCTATATAGGGTTGGGAAATACTATTGTTGAAATCATGGCAGATTACTTCCTACAGAGAACCAGTCAAAGTCATTTTGTTGCCTGAGACACAGCAGCAAAAAGCATCTTCTGCTCATCTAGTTAAGAAGCACATTACCAACAACCATCCACATGATTTTGGCACTTGAAGCAGAGAAAATCCCACAGAGATCTCTCCCTCCAATTCCCAACTACAGAAATATGAGGTTTAATAAAATAGATTAGAACTAGTTTTCTGCCCTTTCTTGAGGCCAGACCTGAAGTGTCTGCTTCATCCTGTCTGATGGTAGGGCTGGCTGGACAACAGACAGCTCCTCACAGCAATGTTCTGGATTGGTAAAGGAGAGTTTCCTATGATATTGTCATATAGCATGGCTATATAACTTCGGCAGATAACCAAATCTTGTGGTTTTGTGTTCAAAATTTTAATAATAATATTGTTTGGTTTCTTTCCTGTAGTTTCCCCCCTTCTGCACCTTGGCTTTAACTCATTTAGGTTTAAATGTCTTTAATTTGAGCATCTTTTTAGCAGTTGATGGGGTTTGAATGAAAATTAAGGTCTCCTCTGGTTTTGTGCGTTGTAATGGTAATTTAATTAGCTGGCTATGATCCCATAAAGCACTAGTTGCCCATTTCAGAGGGAAAACTCCAGAAGAAGAGTTACATTGTTTTGATACATCAAGAAAATTAAGAGCATCACTTCATGGGTAAAGTTGAGTTATTTGGTTATCGAAGTATTTCAGACCTGCAGTATATCAGTACATGTCAGAGTGGGTACAATAAAAAATATCATTTTAAAACAATCTAAAACAGTTCAAATGCTTCTAAACACTTTAATAACACACACAATAAAAACTGCAAATGGACAGAAAAAAACGGGGGGGGGGGGGTCTCACTAAATAAGATGTTAATTCCAGATCTTGAAGAAAGGGCTGTCTATTTGTGGTAATGTCAAATACAGTAATAATAAGATTGTAAAAATGTTTTTCAAAGTGTGAACTGTCGAACCTACTGAGGGGTGCCGCAGGAAAGAGAAGGGAACACTGAGCAAGGGCTCTGCCCCCCCCCGCCACAGCTCCTCTGCAGTGCCTGGCGGTCCCAATCTCTGACACCTCCTTGGTCTGCGTTGCTCTCGCCTGGCCAGGCCTCGTTGGTGCTGGTGTCGCTCTGGCTGCTCACTTGTGAGGGGTCTGGGCTGCCTCCCAGTCTGCCTGCTTCCTTGCCTGGCTGACCCCTGAACTCCCTGTCCCTCTCCCCACCCGCCATGTCCCCACCACGGAAGAGGCGGCCTGGCTCGGCCCCAACCCCTTCCGCAGCGGGTGAAGGGGGTGAGTACCAGGAGTGGGGAGGAGTAGGGGTGAAAGCTGCCTTTCTGGCTGTGCTTCCTTGTGAGGTGCTGCAGCCTCAAGGTATCCCCAAGGAAGTGGCAGCAGCAGCAGAGGATGTCCGCCTGCCTGCTTGAAACTGATGGCCCGTCTGAGTGGGCTGGGAGCCAGATTTGGGGAGAAGGATGAGCCACATGCGAGGGAAGTAGTAGGGAGGGCAGAGCTGGGGGCTCTCATCCACTCCGAGCAGCCACTCCATGCTGGGTCACCATGGGAACCTACCAGACAAAGAGGCAGCCTGTTGGCCAACTGAACAGGCACATGGGCTGTGTGCCATGGGAAACCTCTGTACAAGTTTGGAGGTTTTACCATGCATTTCCTTGTTTTGCTTCTGAGTAAGCCAGCAGGCAGGAGGAGCCGCGACCATCTCTGCCTCCCAGGAGAAAGTTTGCAAGAGGAGAGGCTTTAAGCATCCCTATGCATTCTTCATAGCATGGCTCCCTCTAGTGGCCACTTCTGGTGATAAATATGAACATACTCCCCCCCCCCGATTTCTCTTTTAATATTTTTAATACAGTATTTTCAGACTGTGGGTAAGTGAAACAGCAGATACAGTATTGATCTCATGGAGAAGGGGTTCTTACTGTAGTCTAAATACACATTTGGCAAATTAGCTTGCTTTTTTATGTACTTGATAAGCTGGAAGGTTGTACAAAATTGTTTGTTTGATCAGGCACAATCTGTATTATGTTCTATGTCTTTTCTTGGCCAAGGACCATAATAATAAACTAAACTAAAATGAATGAATTGCTTGCCTTGCATGATAATGTAAAGAAAAAGTAGTGTATTTGCCTTCATGTGTGATCCAATCTCATGCTTTAACCTTACTTGGCTTCAGATGGTTGGATGAATTAGAGAACGGGAATAAAATCTTAAATTTGTTGTGTTAATGTTCAAATAATCACTTTTAATATTGAAATAATCACTTTTGCCTTCAACAAGGGCAATGCATCTGAATTTTTAAAACTGTATTTTGAAAGTAACATTAGAATGCTAAAATGTTACTTTAAAATGTTATTGTCTGCATACATTGGCTTATATTCCTGTTTTGTGCAAAAGCAATAATTTTAGCATTAATATATTGAATTGTAATAAGTAGCTGAGCTGTAGCTTGGCACTAAAATAAGGCTGAGGAATTTAACCAAAATTCAAAACCACTCAGACCTCCCCATCCCCGCTCAACAAGAGTTCAAAAGCAGACTGCCATTCTGGTCCATAGCAGCAAATGAGAAACTCTTTTTGTTTTCGATTTTTGGGAATGCTAATGACTCTCAATTGCCTGTTCAACTACTTTGCATTGAAACAGAGATGACTTGCAATAATATACTGATCTGGCAAAAATCAATTTCTTTCTCGGCTACTGTGACAGTTGCAGCTAAACTCAAAGGGAACAAGAAGGTTCAGGCAGATGATATCAAGTTGTTGTTGTTGTTGTTGTTGTTGTTTAGTCGTTTAGTCGTGTCCGACAATTCGTGACCCCATGGACCAGAGCATGCCAGGCCCTCCTGTCTTCCACTGCCTCCTGGAGTTTGGTCAAATTCATGTTGGTAACTTCGATATCATCGTCTCTCCTAAACAGAAAGTCACGGGGCTTCTGCTTTCTGAAACCCGGCTGGTGCTATTGCATTTATACGTTTTATATGGGCTTTCTCCAGGCTTCTGCTTACGAACTGTGGGAGCTGTTGAACTGGTAAGGCTTTTGGTGAGATCCAATAGGATTCTTGTTCACAACACAAGTGAAATGTGGTAAATTCAGAAGCCAGGATATTATTTTTAAACAATTGTTTGAAGTTCATTATTTTTGAACTTGATGAATTTTGAATACAGAACACTATGAATCATCCTACCATTTGGCATTTTCCTAGTTGTGCAACCTTGATTTATGTGGGCTTGGCACAATGAATATTAACTGATAAGCCTGACAGATTTACCAGAGTGAGTCACTAGTGAATTGTGGGCCATTATCTGTTGCAAACTGTCTTTGGAATCCTTTAGGGAACAAGCTGGAGAGGGCTGTCATTAAGATGATTACCAGTGTGTAGCACCCAAAAGGCATTGGACACATTACAGCTTGACAGGAAGCTCTGGTTCCTGCTCCCAAGGAGTGAAGCAATTATCTAGTTACTTGGCAAGTTTGGCAATAGGTCCCAATGGGATGAAATAAATATGGCTTTTCATATTCACAAATCAAAAATAAGCATTTTGTCCACTAAGTTTGTAGCCCATAATACAACCCTTAAGAACTCTGACAATTATTTTAGCTCTGGTTTCAGAATGATTCACAAGTTGTGGCTTTTACAATTTGCAGTTAATAATGACTTACCCTTTGTAGTTAACAATAACAAGACAGGACATGCTTCTGGGTTAAATACTAAAGAAATTGGTTTGGAGGAAATGAGATGGTGGTTGTACTGTGGATTCAGCCACTTTCTTGCTTAATGTTTGTGACCTCCTTCAGAGAGTCTGTGCCACTGTTTCTAACCTGGCACCTTGAGAAATCACTTTTACAAACCGGGTTATGAGGGTGTCTAGTTAATAGTAGCTTTAATAATCGTTCACCCTAAAAATGAAGTTATGCACAAAACCAATGGGGACTAACATCTGCTAGCCTGATGCTCCCCACATTGTTATGGTTGATGCCAGCTTTTTCACTTTTCAAGAAACCTACACCTGTCTTTTCCTCTCATTTACTTTACCATATAACACTATTTTCAGCTAGCTGGGTAGCTCAATGAGTTGGGTACCTGGCCGTAGAGCCAGAGATTTTGAATTAGATTTCTTGTTGTGCTACCTGAGAAGACTGACAGCCTATGTAGCTCTGGATAAGTGAAAGAGTGCTGGAGCTCCCTCAGGAAAAGGGAATGGTAAGCTATTTGTGAGTACTTTACAACTAGAAAACCCTGGAAAGGGTAGCCATATATCAGAATTGACCTGGTGACATGCAATTAATTAAAGGCCTCTTTTAACAAAAAAATAAATTGTAATTTAAAACTGGGGATGAAGCCAACAGTTTTAAGAAAAAGGTGTACAAAACATAGAACTGCTGCTGAAGAAATGAAAATTTCCAAAAAGTTGTAGCTTCCAATTTTCTTGCCCTAGTTACATATTTATTTATTTTATTTTATTAGATTTATACCATGCCCATCTAGAAAAAAGGTCTACATAAGAGGCAGGTGGGTTATATTTTGTGGCTACTGAAGATCCATACCAATAGGAAGTATCTTGGACCCAAAAACCAAAGTCTTTGTCTGCCCATTTGCCTGAAGACAGTGTAGATTCCAGACAGCCTAGTCTCTTCTGACTCCTGTCTGACTCTGGAGAAAACCATCAAGAAGATTGTCCATGTATATATATTGTATTTATAGGATATTAATGTGAAATTGGCATGAAGAAACAGTCTAATTTAGGGGTGATATGGAATAGGACAAAGCATTATATATAGTATCTGTGACTTAACAGAGAATCATAAAGTTAGGAGTGACCTCACAGGTTTTGTAGTGCAACCTGCTGCTGCAGCATGAATTTTTCATTAATTTGTTCATTCATTCTATGTATATCCCTCCACTGTTCCAATTAACTCAAGGCAGTGTGTATGCCTCTCTTCCTAGTTTATCTTTTATTGTTTTGTGCCTTCAAAGTGGAACAAATTTATAGTGATCCTAATAGGGTTTTCAAGATAAGTGAGATATATAACAAGCATAGAAATAAAAAGATGAAGTGAGGAGGGAGGAGAGGTCCAAATGAACAGTCAAGGTTTGATTCCAACCCCCTGGGCCTGGAAACTATGAGGCCAAAGAAGATCAATGCAATGAAAGGGATTATTAAAAAAGTTAAGTGTTAGAAGTGAAATGGGTAGGGGAAAAAGATTTATGTAGCGGTGAATGATATGTTATACAGTGGTGCCTCAACTTATGAACATCCCTACTATTTCGACCATTTTGAGTTACGACCAGTTCCGGCTGCAAAAGTTAGCTTCTACTTGCGACCGGAGCTTCCACTTATGAACAGAAAAAGACAAAAAAAGGAAAAAAGGTGGAAAATTCAAATTTCCAACTGTAGGTGGCGATGAGGCTGCTTCTTTGTAGCTCTTTCACCCCAGCAGTCAAGAGAGTGTTTGTCAGAGGAGGCTTGAGACTGCCTCACTTCTGTTTCTGAGTGAGCTTGTGTGTGCGTTTGCAGGGAGGCTTTGGGCTGTTTTCTGCTTTTTAAAAACGGTTCTGGGTGTTTTTTAGCATGGTTTTGGGCTGTGCGGGGTTATGTTTCGGTGCTGTGATGGGTGTTGGGAGGTTGTTTGTTTTTTGGTTCCCTCCATTTTTGATGGGTCTTGGGGGGTTTGTTTATTTTTTGGTTGGCCACCCCCACTTCCAATGGATGTTGGGGGGTTTGATTGCTTTTTGGTGGTTTTTCCTCATTTCTGATGGGTCTTGGGTTTTTTAATTTTTGTTCCCCCCCCCATTTCCGATGGGTCTTCGGGGGTTTGTTTGTTTTTTGGCTCCCCCCCCATTCCTGATGGGTCTTGGGGGAGTTGGTTGCTTTTTGGTGTTTTCCCCCCATTTCTGATAGGTGTTGGGAGATTTGATTGCTTTTTGGTGTTTTTTCCCCGATTTCTTGATGGGTCTTGGGTTTTTTTTTTGTTTTTATCTCCCCCCATTTCCGATGGGTCTTGGGAGGTTTGTTTGTTTTTTGCTTTCCCCCCCATTCCTGATGGGTCTTGGGGGTTTGGTTGCTTTTTGGGCTTCCACCCCATTTCTGATGGGTCCTGCATGCTTCCCTTGCTTTTTCCTTTGTTTTCTTTGCATTTCCGACCTGCCCCCTTTGTTTTCTGTGCATTTCCAATGGGTCTTGCATGCTTGATTGCTTTTCTCCCTCCCCCCCCTTTGCTAGAAGGGATTAATCGCGTTTCCAGTGAGTCTTGCAGTGATTTGTGTGTGTGTGTGTGTCTGTGTGTGTGTGTGTGATTTTTTTTCTTTGGTCGGAATGGATTAATTGCATTTCAATGCATTCCTATGGGAAATGCAGATTCGACCTACGAACTTTTCGACCTACGAACCACCTTCCAATACAGATTAAGTTCGTAAGTCGAGACCCCACTGTATTACTGGCTTTACTCACACATAAACCAGATAAACTTACACAGGTAAACCAGATAAATATGTTGCCTTTAGAATGCCCCGTTTTAGAAACCCCCACTCTTCTTGGCCTCCTTTTCTTGTTAGGATTTCCTGACATGGAAGCTTACCATTGTCCAGAGTTTGTTAAAACTGGCTTTTAAAAAATTCAGCATATGTGTTTGGCTACACTCTGCTTTGGTTTCTTTTGAAATCAAGAATTCTCGTAGAATATGGCCATTCTCACCCAGAGTTCCCTTTACTGCCACTTCCTCCACCAAGTCATCCCTATCAGTTAGAATCAAGTCAAGGATTCCTAGTTCTTTAGGTTCTTTCTTCATTTTTTTGGTAGGAGAAAATTATCAGCCACACAAGCCAGGAATTTCTTGGAAGGACCATACTTGCAGAATTTGCCTCCCAAAAAAGAACAGAAGGAATAGAAGGAGCCAAGGAAAACTGTTATACAGTTGTGGGAGATGGTACTTAACACTGGTGAAATTGAATTTATTAAATAAAACCGTATCATCTTTATGTTGAAGATGTAAAAAAGAAAAGGGGACATGTAAGGAAGAGGGAATGGTCAGTGGTTTTTAAGGATATTATGGTAAAAATGGGCATTATGTACAAAAGTCTCCAATTACTGCTTTGTTGAATATGGTTAACAATAACCTATTAAAGAGAGAAGAAAAGGGAATAATTATTTTTATTATGGTGGCTGATATTTGCAAAGAACTGGAAAATAATGATCAATTTACTATGGATGGCTGGTTTAAGGAAATGTGAATTGTGGCCATTAATGATAAACTAACCTGTGAAATTAAGATTAGAAAAGGAATATCAAAAGAAATATGGAACTTATTGTTGATATATGTGTTTTAGAAAGAGGAAGGATATTCACCTGGAGAAGATTCAATGTATTTTTGGAGAGAATGGGGTAGTACGAAATATAAAGAAAAATACAGTAAAATGAAAACTAGTCTCAAGGGTGGGGGTAGCATAGGGTAGATAATTCTAATTTTGTTTACATTGATTTATTGGCAGCGTTTTGTATACTTATTGTTTTGTTGCTGTTGTTTGGGTGGGAGTGGATGGGTGGGGTGGC
The DNA here is from genome assembly GCF_051106095.1 of Pogona vitticeps. Classification (NCBI taxonomy): domain Eukaryota; kingdom Metazoa; phylum Chordata; class Lepidosauria; order Squamata; family Agamidae; genus Pogona; species Pogona vitticeps. Next base: position 14,413,456 of record NC_135791.1, on the reverse strand, counting down.
AAGGGCAGGCCCACCACACCCCGTGCCCCCCTGCGGCAAAGCGCTGCTTTCAGAAACCTCCCGGGTGCTTTTCCACTGCTGAACAAGCCCTGAGAGGCTTCTGAAAATGGCGCTTTGCTGCGGGAGGTGCGGGGGCTGGCGGGCCTGCCTCTGCCACCTCACCCCCACCCACCCCATGGCAAAGCACCACTTTCAGAGGCTTCCCCGGGTGCATTTCCACTGCCTGTTTATCTGCTGGGAAAGTCCGGAGAAGCCTCTGACACCCTGCGCCGATCAGCTGTGAGGCGGGGAGAGGGGCGGGAGCGGAGAAGAGCACACACCCCTCCCAGCAAAGCACCGCTTTCAGAAGCCTCCAGGGGCTTCTTGCGAAAAAGGGCCATAGGAAAAATCATCTTGTGAGGCGCCAAAACCCTTGCCGGACCCATTCGTCTAGTGAGTTTTTCATCTGGCGAGGCACTCGTCTTGCAGGGCTCCACTGTAGGTGGTTCATGACCTATTGGCAGAAGGTATGGTGTTACAAAGGAATCAAAAACTATCTGAGTGGGAATCACAGGAAGGATGGAATTTGGTCAATAGGGTGGGTCAACAGACAGCAATTATGGAAATACATGGTGACATTGTTGTATCCTATTGACAGGAAAACACTTCATTATCTTGCAAAGAAGTTACAAGTTTGGAGACTTCCAAGGCAATAGGAAATAATGTTTCTATAGGAAAAGGTATTGTCCAGGTGCAGTTCAATTTACATAAGATTGGTCCTGGTATTTGCCTGGGGCAAGATGGACAAAGACCCAGGTGTGTCTGTTGGTGGAAGGAATGACCTCTGCTGTGTTTGTTTGCTCCTCCAATCTAGATTGGAAGGTGAGATAACCTGTCCTGGTGAAGGAAAACCTGGCAAGCCTTAATCTTTACAGAAACTCCTTGAGGGAACAAGAAACATGTACATATATATATATAATCTGGCTGTGTTTTATCTTTCCAAACTATATTCTGTGTGATCTCATTAAAGGCATGTTCTTGCATGTTTCATGTAGTGCCATGGTCACTTCATATATTTAAAGAGTTGCTGAGAATTAGTAAGCTTGTTAGGAAATAATAGCCTCAGAAATTCTGCTGTCCTCCCCCTAACACCATCAGCCCCTGCACCTCCTTTTGAGACTGTCAAACCCACTTGGGTCCCAGAGATGTTAGCCACTGTTTTGTTGCTGCTATCCTGGAAGCTACTCCCTTTTCTGCTGTTTTTATTTATCTTTGCATTCTGTTTCAATTGGATTAGAAGTTTAAATGCTTAAGAGTGCATAACAATATATTTTCTTATTAATATTAAACAATCATTTTTTTGGCTTTTTAAAAGAGTTCTGCTTTAAATTGAATCACAACCCCACCCTCAGCCCAGTTTGATTTATCCTTGCACTCAAAGAGAAATTTAATGCTAATAGGAGCAATCATTGCTTTGTTTTGATTTTTGGACTGTTTGGAAAACTTTCACTGCAAGGGAAATTACAGCATTATTAAGAGTCCATTAAAAAAGGGCTTGCCTAACAATGCTGATGATTGCCTGGAAAGTAGAGATGGAACGGAAACGCAAAGACGAGGAACTTGTTTTTCCAGGACCTCTTTCTCCACATCCTTCCTTAGTTGTAATGTAATTATTTTGGCAGTTATTATAAGCAAGTCTATTATATTACAGGTACTAATTGCAAGTCCCATTGGTTACAATTCTTTTGAGACACCCAAATAATAAAGAATGTAAATCACTGTAGAGCAGGACTCGTTTGGTTTACACCTGCATCTCTGATTAAGTGGAGGCCAATAATAGTGGCATAGTTAAGGCATCCCACCTGCCAGATTAGAGCACCTAAGGAATAAAGTTTTGCATGTGTTTCCTACTCACATATACCCCCCCCCACCATCTCTGATGGTAAAAACATGAGTTGAGATGTCCAGTGCATCGTCTTGTCCGGAGAGGTTAACCTGCTTTCAGCCTGTAACGACCAATGAGGTGGGCACGATGCTTGCACGCTGTCGTGCCACCACCTCCTCCTTAGAACCTTGCCTGGCTTGGCTCATTGAAGTAGCCAAGCCGGTAACAACAGAATGGGCCACTGCAATAATCGAGGAGGACACGGTTCCCCCTGCCCTCAAGGAGACACTCACCAAAGCTTGCTTTTCCAGTGGTGGCTAGAGAGTGCATGTCAGCAGCAGCAGTGGTAGCAGGAGTCTCCCCAGAAGTTGAAGATGCCCCTGTCACTGCTACTGCCACTCTGCTCCCCAGCCACTGCTGTTCACTTGTCTGCAGGACAAGCAAGCCGTATGGAAGAAGAAGGTCTCTCTTGCCTGACTGACACTGTACTGCTCTTTAAAATGATGCCCAATACACACTATTTTAAAGCACAGTGAGGTGTATGCCATGTAAAGCAACAAAAGTCCGTTTGTATTGACATTGGTTTCAAGAAAGCATTTAGTTCCAATCATTGTTAGTAACTTCTGATAATGCTACATTGTCTGTTGTGCTTTTAGGTAAGGTAAAGGTTCCCCTTGACAATTTTTGTCCAGTCGTGTTCGACTCTAGGGGGCGGCTCTCATCCCGCTCTTCAAGCCATAGAGCCAGCGTTTGTCCGAAGACAATCTTTCCGTGGTCACATGGCCAGTGTGATTTAGACACGGAACGCTGTTTACCTTCCCACCGAGATGGTACCTATTTATCTAATCGCATTTGCATGCTTTCGAACCGCTAGGTTGGCGGGAGCTGGGACAAGCAACGGGCGCTCACTCCGTCGCGTGGATTCGATCTTACGACTGCTTGGTCTTCTGACCCTGCAGCACAGGCTTCTGCGGTTTAGCCCACAGTGGCACCACGTCCCCGTTGTGCTTTTACTCAGTCACTATTTTTGCACAAGCACAAAAGCAAAAAAGCAAAAAAAAAAACCCCACAAATAATAATTAAGCATTAAATAAGTTAAGTTCAAACATACATAATGTACTAAAATACTGTGTCCAGTCATTTGATGAAATGGTTGTTGACTAAAATAATTTTAGGACCATTTATGGCCATTTGTTATGAGTGTTCAAATTGTATAAATCTTTTGCCTTTTACTGAAGATTTCTGTGGAAAAGACTATTGTATTGTCATGTTTAATTCTTGGTCATCAGCTGTTTATTTTCCTTTAAAGCACTAAAATTGAGATTAATTTACAGAAAAAAATGTTTCCACACAAATGTTAACGACCCAGATTTTAAGATCTTATTCACAGTGTTGTGGCTGGAAATTGGCTGGAAGAGATCCTTTTTGATTCTGCACCTCAGTTAGAGATTTCCTTAATATTTATATGACCTTTATGTTGATCCAGACCTTTTAAATAACTTCTGTAGTCTGGGCTTCTTGGTTTTAAAATCTCAGTGTTTAATTTTAGAATCCTATGAATTTTGTGCATTGTTGTATTGTATGTTCTTTTTGACTGTATACTTTGTGTTCTATTTTATATATAAACAGTTTTTAAAATATTTGTTTTAACTGTTATCACCCTATTTTGTTTACTATATGCTGCCCAGATAACGTTTATTATGAGGTAATGTGAGAATATTATTCATTCATTTATTAATGCATTCACAAAGAATCATTCATTCATAAATAATGGCTATTCCCAAAGTCCTCATGATAGAACTACAAGGCAGGACAAAAGTAAGGCCAGCCAGTAATGAGCAGTGGCTGTTTGCAGTTGGACCTTGTCCATTTTTTCTATGGTATTGAGCAGTGTATGATCCCAAGGGAAGCAGGTAGAATCTGAATTAGGAATTAATGGAAATAACAGGTGTTCTCAAGTACAGATCAATTTCTTCATCACTGTTAGATAGCTCAGTGGTTTAGGTATCTGGATGCAGAACCAAAGGTTGGGAGTTCAGTTCCCACTGTGCCTCCCAGAGAAGGGCTGTACTCGACAATCCATAGAGCCAGCAGCTCTGCAGTTCTAAGATGATGATGATTACATCAAACCACCCATGTTGGGAGAGAGGTTTTTACCCAGGACCAAGCCTACCATTAGGCAGAGTGAGACAGTGTGTCAGATGCCAGAGGGAAGCATAACATTTCTTCTAAATCACTTAGCCGTTTCCTACTGGTGGAGGATATAGCTGCACATGCTATATGGCTTCTCCTTCACCCCTAAATTAGCCCTATGACTTCAGGTTCAGTGGAAGATCCTGCCCTATCACCAGCACCAAAATAAAGTTCAAATTTGAAAGGGAGGGGCACAATTTTTAAATTTGCTTCAGACAGCAAAATCTTTTGGGGTGGCCTTACTCTGATTAAATAAAGAGGAAAATTTCTCCAAATATTTCATAGAACTCTAGGCAGCTGGGGGACTGTGTATGTTATAGTTCAAAAAAGGAACATTCCATGCTTTGATTTCTCTATATATGCTGGTGAGTGCCTGCTTCTGCATATCATTCATTTCTTGTGAATGAGAATTCTTACTTTTCTTTGCCAGTCTCTCAGCTTTGAATTCACAGCTGAGCTGCTCCATATGGCCTTATTTAGGTCAGGCATGAGTCCTGTCTTTATTGCTTGAATGTTTTTCCACAGACAGGAGTTAAGGAGCACCGTGATTGTTTTTAAAGTAAATTTAACAAAGCTAGTAAATGGGATCTTGACACACATGGCCCTTAGCAGTATCTTCTTAAAATGGTCATTTAGAAAAACCACAAGCTTCCGTGGCTTCCTCATAAAGAGGCCTCAACGAAGAGTTCACTAACAAAAGGTAATACAGGGCCTCTCCACATATTAAACCTTTAGCTACTCAATATTAGAGTAGCCATTCTCAATGGAGGCCAAATGGGTGCCCCCTGGCTCATTTGAAGGGGGGGGGGCATAGACTGGAAACAATTCTTCATACACCACTGTATGCAACTCAGACAAGCCTTTGGCCTATATTTCTTCCATATTGTGGCTGTTGCAAAAAAAAAAAAAAAAAAAAAAAAGGCCGAGAATGGCTGTATTAGAGGACCTACACAGAGATCTATGAGGGACATTCTTGAAAGTGCCAGGTGCTTAGGACCCTCTCCCCCCCCAGCTTTTTCAGCTAGCACACAGAAAATCCTCTCATGGCTACATTGGCTGTGGGATTCTGGGAGTGACCTTTCTAAACTCTGGTAGTAGCAGCCCTGCTGTGGAAGTTCCTTCAGAATATTTGGCAAAAGTCCAATTCTGTATTGGTCCTGGGGATGAAGGAGAATATTTTTGCCCTGTCTGAAAACAACAAAGGAGTGTCTGTAGCACTTTAGAGACAAAGCAGGTTCATTGTGGGCAAACTTCTGCAGACTGTAGCATGGGGTCTGAGGAAGCCAGATGCAATCATGAAAGGTTATTTAAAATAAAACTTGATAAGAACAAACAAGCTGCCACAAGACTTATCAATGTTTTGACTGCAACAGAGTAACATAGTTATTATTCTGGAAACTGGTACACCCAAGCTTTAAAAAATGAGAGTCTATAATGTCACTGGTGACTTAATTGCTATTTTGCAATTGTGTTTATATACAGTTCCAAGAACACACACACAGGGCATAGAGGAAACAGTCGAACAGATGACCAAAACTCGCTGCTTCCATTTACGTATGACCACCATGGGGACTCCTAGGCACCCAAAATGTTAGCTTGCAGTATCCTAGACCTCAACATTCCCTCTCTCTTTCTGGTTATTCCAAACTGTTGCATATTGTTCTGTTCAACAGACAACTTATTGTTCTATTTACCTCCCCGTACCCCAGGTGTTTAGAAAGGTGGGCATGCTTGCTCAGAGATTCTGAGAGTCCTTCTTTGAAAAAAGTAATTTTCATCAGTGATTCTTGATGAATCCTTCTCTGTCAGCCAGCTTTTTTGAGCCATCTGACTTTCTATGGAAGCATGTCATCTGAGTATCAACATTCCTTTGCCAACGCAGACTGCGTAGTATCTCACAGCAACCTGTTTTAATAGTCCTACTCACAGGATGGTAATAATTCAGGCTAAGGTATGTTATAGGGTTCCTTCTCTCATATGAATCTGCCTGTTGTGTAAGATCCTTGTCTGAATCCCTCCCTTAGGTTCCATGACCTCTGGAGGATGGTGGAGTAAGCTACTCAGAGACAGAACCTTGAGTGCAGTGGCTCCTGTCTTTGAAATGGAAATATGAAATTGGCACTCTTATTTACATGTCAAGTTAAAAACTATTTTATCCTTTCAAATGGTTGGCAAGTCATAGCAATTCAGTAGATTATACTTTGCATTGTTTTACTTTGGATTGTAAATTACCTTGAAGATGTTGCAGTAGAGTGATTATGTATAATGTTTTAATTAAACAAAGAAGTGCCACCATGATCAAAACATTTATGGAAATTTGTTGCTAATAATCAGGGGACTGGGACTTGAGTCACTGGACTTGCTGTCAAGTTGGACTTAGGTTGCCCCAGTGCCTTGACTCAAACTCAACATGGGTTTCTTTCAATTACTCAAGACTCAATGCATGACTCGGAACCCATCCACCTCTCCATTTTTTCTGGGGGGAAAAGTTTGTTTTTAATAGGAACTTTTGTTTTTAATAGGAACTTTTAATGGGAACTGGGGTTTGGGGCTTAGGACATGGTACCAAAGACTTGGATATAATTTGGGGGGGGGGGTGTTGGTGGGTAGGGGGAGAATCTGATCCTAATTTTTTTCTCCTGAAGATGGGAAACAGAAAGATGCAGAGTTTCATTAGACACATTTCTGAACTTTTCAGTCAATGCAAACTCTTTTTCCTCCCAAATAACTCTGTGTTAAAGTTTTGCATGCCATTATAACAACACAAGAACAGAGTACAGTGGGGTCTTGACTTAAGAACGGCTTGAGTTAAGAACATTTTGACTGAAGAACCGCTCTCATAGGAAAATATTGACTTGACTTACATACTTAGATTTGCGTTAAGAACTGAAAAAAACCACGCGGGAGGCAGGGAAAGTGCAAAATTTGAACTTTCAGTTAACTGTTGGCCAGTGAAAAGGGTGCCTGTCTGCTTCCTCACTCCTCCCAGCGTTTAGAGAGTGGATTGGGAGACAGTCTTTGGACTGCCTGGTACTGTCCTGCCTGGACTGCATTTTCCCTGCCTTCCCTGAACCTTTCTTGACCTAAGAAAAAAAGAAACAAAATATCCCCCTCTAGTGGTCGAAGGCGGAATAGCAGCTTCCCATTAGTTTCTATGGACGGAAAAGAGCAGATACGGATCAAATGGTTTTCAATGCATTCCTATGGGAAATGCAGATTTGACCTGAGAACTTTTTGACTTGAGAACCGCCTTCCAATACGGATTAAGTTCTCAAGTCAAGACCTCACTGTAAGGGAAAGTAAACCAAGTAACTTCCTGATCTCCTCTTTGAAACCTCTTTTTGTGAATGACAGCTCTGCCTCTTTGGAGAGCCCAGGGGAGAGGTTTGGGGAGAGATTTGCACCTGTTTCCCTCCCTACAGAGGAACATCTGCCTTGCTGATACTGATGGGGAAGGATGTAAGAGAAGACGCAAGCTTGACACCTGCTGCAAGTCTCCAAGGGGGGAGAGGCATTACCACTTTTGCTCGCCTCTCTTTCATCATGCCTATAAGCCCTGGCAATCAGAGGACCCAAGTAAAGCTGTGGTGTCTTTGAACACTCAGCTAATTCACTTTCCTAGTCCTCCTAGTCTTGGTAGTTCTGACAGCAACCAGGCCTTCTAGCACAGCAGGAAAGGAAAAAGAACCAGACTGGAGAGTGCATTTGGCTGAAGTAAAAGGATGGGATTGGTGGGGTTGATAGGGTGAGGGGAGGGGGGAGGAGACAGAATTTCCAAGTGGCAATTTGTGATCTTTTCTTCTCTCCCCTGTGTGTGGATTCCCCTGTTCCCCTTGCTTACCCACGACCTCATTCCTGTGCTGCCAGCAGCCAGGCTTCCTTCGCACGCAAGGCTGCCCCACGTAGCTAGCTAGCTGGCTGGCTGGGCGGTTTGCTTGCAGTTGCAGACTCACTGCCTGGCTGCTCTTTGGCAGTGCTCTCTCTCTCTCTCTCTCTCTCTCTCTCTTGGCCTGGCCTGCCTGCCCTGGGTGTGCAAAGAAGGGCTGTATAGGCCCAGCTGTTGCCAAGATGGAAATGAGGCTTATGTACTCTGCTAAAAAAGAAAGAAAAAGGGGGGAGGGAGGAGGTCTGGAATGGGGAAAGTGAAGGCCTGGGAACACACGTAAAGGAATGTGCATGGGAGTAAGATGTGCAGAACGGGTGTGCAGGGAACAGGATGGGAAATGCCCAAGGCAGGGTGTTGTACTGGTGGAGAAATGAAAATCTCTGAGGATCTCAGAACTTCAGTTTAGCCTGGTCAGAATCAGGTCTCAAGTGAGGCAGCTATAGCTGCTTGTATATAGAATACGCCTGGAAGTTCAATGTTATTTGGAGTGAGTGAGGTTTAGTGTTGGCATAAACATTTAATCTATAAAGGCCTATAGGGCCAGAGCAAGAGTCACTGTGAATCTTTTTCAGCCTGAAAGCCAGATGAAGTTTCAGAGAAATGTTGGGAGACCTCTTGCCAGTTGTGGGTGGAGCAAAAGGCAAAAAGGTGTCCCCACCATACAGACATATTTTAAGGTGTGTACTGCTATCAACCAAGCCTTATGCAAAGGAATTCAGCCTCTGGGAATGGAGGGAGAAAACCACTGAACAGCTGGAAAACCACCAAAGGATGGTGTCATAGGGAAGGAAGTGCAGCCACCTCTGGAATGCTAGAGGACCAGAGCTTCAGACCACTTAGATCTGCAGACGTCCATCCAAGAAATGCTTCTGAGGGTGCGACTACACTGACAAGTTGAATAGGAGCAATTCGGCTTTGCATCCACTTGATTTGCATTCTCTTTTGTGCCTTAATTTTGTTTAGTTGACCACATGAAGGCTCCAGGTTATTTCAATGCCAGAGTCCACACTTGGCCCTCAATCTGCACCCACAGCCCCACTTCCTTTGATACTGCCCTCCTGCTATTCCTGGCACTTCTATAGTCTGCTGTCAAGCCACTGGACTGTTTAAAGCGGTATAGCTTCTGGGAGTTTCAGTCTAAGAACATATGGAGACTCATGGTTGGGAACCACTGGTTTAAATACCGTATTTTTTGCTCCATAAGACGCCCCCCCCAAATGTGGGTGGGAAAGTCTGTGTGTCTTATGGAGCGAAGGCAGCAATTTCTTCCCCACTGGCTCCGTGGGGGGGAGCGTCGTAAGGGTCCGGGTAAGCCTTCCAGGACCCTTGGGATGCTCCCCCCCACCCCCACAGGGCCAGCGTGGGTGAAATCGCCAGCTTCCAAGTGGGGGGAAGCGTCGCAAGGGTCCTGGATGAGCCTTCCAGGATCCAGTGCCTGCGAAATCGCCAGTTTCTGGGAGTCTTTTGAGGCTTCCCAAGCCTCAAAAGACTCCCAGAAGCTGGTGATTTCATCCCCCCTGGCCCAGTGGGGGTGGGTGGGAGGAGCATCACAAGGGTCCGAGTGAGCCTTCCAGGACCCTTGCCACGCTCCCCCCACCCCCGCACGGATCCAGCGCCAGTGAAATCGCCAGTTTCTGGGAGTCTTTTGAGGCTTCTGGGAGTCTTTTGAGGCTTCCCAAGCCTCAAAAGACTCCCAGAAGCATTTCACCCCCCTGGCCCCGTGGTGGTGGTGGTGGTGGTGGGAGCATCGCAAGGGTCTGGGTGAGCCTTCCAGGACCCTTGCGACGCTCCCCCCACCCCCCCACGGGGCCAGGGGGTGTGAAATCACCAATTTCTGGGAATCTTTTGAGGCTTCCCAAGCCTCAAAAGACTCCCAGAAGCTGGCGATTTCACCCCCTGGCCCTGTGGGGGTGGGGTGGGGAGAGCATCGCAAGGGTCCGGGTGGTCCGGGAACACATCCTAGGACCCTTTGGAGGCTCACCCTGCCCCCCTGCTGGGCCAGAGGGGGGGAAATCGTGAGCTTCTGGGACTCTTCTGAAGCTTCCCAAGCCTCAAGAGTCCCAGAAGGTGGCGATTTCACCCCCTCTGACCCCTGGGGGGGCAGGGTGAGTCTCTAAAGGGTCCTAGGGTGTGTTCCAGGACCCTTTAGAGACTCACCCTGCCCCCCCAGGGGTCAGAGGGGGCAAAATTGCCACCTTCTGGGACTCTTTTGAGGCTTGGGAAGCTTCAGAAGAGTCCCAGAAGCTCGTGATTTTGCCCCCTCTGACCCCTGGGGGGGGGCAGGGTGAGTCTCTAAAGGATCCTGAAACACACCCTAGGACCCTTTGGAGGCTCACCCTTCCCCCCCCCCGGGCCAGAGGGGGCAAAATCGCCACCTTCTGGGACACTTTTGAGGCTTGGGAAGCTTCAGAAGAGTCCCAGAAGGTGGCGATTTCGCCTCCTCTGACCCCCGGGGGGCAGGGTGAGCCTCCAAATGGTCCTAGGGTGTGTTCCATAAGATGGACCTCTCCATAAGTCTCACCAATTTTTAGGAGAAGAAAACAGATTATTTTTTCCTGTTGTCTTCTCCTAAAAATTTGGTGCGTCTTATGGAGAGGTGCGTCTTATGGAGCGAAAAATACGGTAACTGCACAGTAGTAGCGGGAAAGGGGCAGTTTTCTAATATTCCTGATACATGTACAAACATACATACCATGGAAACATTGTAATCTGCTGGAGTTTGTCTAAGTTGATTAAATTTTACATCAATTTTTTTCTCTCCTTTTTTTGGCTGTGTGGAGGTGGTCTAGTACTAAGCTAATACAGCAGTGCAGTGATAAGGTAACCTAGCTCTTGAGTCAGTAGTTTATTTTTAAAAAACCACAAAAATATTTCAGTTCTTTCAGGAACAAAGATCATGGGTTTTGGTGTCCTCACTTTCAGAAGACATCTTGCTTACTACATCACCAGAAAACCATGAAAAGTCTTTGCAGTTCTTTTGTAGAATAAAACAATTGCACAGGCAAAACAGTGTTTGAATTGTTGCAGTTGAGAAAAAGTAGAACCTCCACCCTATCCCAGTAACATGAGAAAAAAGTCCAAATTTGAATAAAAGGGGGGGTTATTCATATTGATGTGTACATCAGGTGATCATTTAAAAGTACTTCAAATTCACCCATGCAAATTCTAGAGCAATCAAAATTATAAAAACATTGGTATTATATAACAGATACAAGTTTTAGCCAAAAACCTAAGTATCTGTTAAATATCAGTGCAATATACATGCTGTTCCTAATATTACCATTTTTTGTAGCTCTGATAGTGCTATTTCTGAGATCTGCAACTGCTTATAATACGGTGTGAAATTTCGTGATATTGTTCCCGAAGCCTTGATAACTATGGGGACCACTTAAGTGTGTTTCATCCATAAGTGAGATGTTTCAATTGCCAGATCTCTCTCTCTATATATTTAGTTTTTCCAATTCTTTATGTTCAAGTCTGGAATCCCCTGGAATTGCAATGTCAACAATCCAGACATTTCTTTATTCTATTACTAGTACTTCTGGTGTTCCAATGGGTTTTTGGAGACTGGCAAGTTTTTTTTTTGCCCATAATAACCAGTGCACTAATTTTGCCACTCTATCATGTCTAATTTTGTAATCTGTTAGTGCAGTCATTGGACATTTGCAGATTAGATATGACATAGATTCATCTTTTTCTTAGCAGAGCTGATGTTTGCCTTTAGCACTAATTCCTTGGATCTTGGCTTTCATCGCATTGGTTTGGAGTGCTTGTTCTTGTGCAGCAAAAATCAAGACTTCAGTTTCTTTCTTAATGGTCCCCAGCTTCAGCCATGCCCATGTTGAACTATTATCATGCTTTCCATCAACATTTCTCAGGTGTTGGCCATTTATTTTTCCAACTGTCTAATTTATTTTCAAATTGTTGTTTCGTTTATTGAGCCTTTGTTTCTGTTGTTTTTTAAAATATTCTCCATTTTCACTGTCCTAAGCAATTTTTCTCTACTTGTACTAATATATAATCATCTAGGATTCTTTCTTCCTCCTCTACTACCTGCTATATTTACAGTAGTCCACGGCCTCCAATTTTTCATAGTAAATATAATCAGTCCACATCACTTTTTGGGTGTAGTGCATGATGCATGTTAATTAGTTTTTCAATCTGATTCTTCTAATTCATTTTGAGTCCAATCTATTATTCCAGCTAGTTATCTAATTACTCGAACAGCCCATGTGTTTATGGTTTGATTGTACTTCCCCCATTTAATATTGATTTTAAGATTTTCTGCAGTTTTTTAATATATTCCCTTTCTGTAATTTCTTTTACTTTTGTGTGCACGGTGTTGTCTGCTTCTAGTATTCCAAGTTATTTATAATTTTCATCACTTGATAGTGATTTTATAATATTGCCATTTTTAAAAAACTCAATTCCATCTAGTTTTTGGATCTTGCAATGGTGTATAGACAGAGCTGCACATTTGTCAATTCCAAATTTCCTTTGGATATGCTCACTAAATATTTGCACTGTGTTTAGCAGTGATTCTATCTCTGTGGAATTTTTTTTGCATATAGTTTTAGGTCATCCATGTATAAGAGATGATAGATTTTTCCAGCTTGTTGTGAAATACGGTAGCCCAATCCAGTTTTATTTAAAATTATTGATATCCTCCTTCATGGATTGCTGCCTTGTCGTGGCGAAGGGGCTTGAGTAATTCAGAGAAGCTATGGGCTTCCAATATTGCATTCAGTTCTTGACCCCACTCTTCAAGACAGATGCCAACAAATTGAAACAAGTTCACAGGAGGGCACAGGGGGCTGGGAACCAAGCCCAATGAGGGAAGACTGAAAGAATTGGCATGTTTAGCCTTGAGAAAAGAAGACAGAGAGATGATATGATAACACTTCTCAAATACTTGACAGGCTGTCATACAGAAGAAGGGCAGGATCTGTTCTCACTCATCCCAGAGTGCAGGGCACACAACAATGGGCTCAAGTTGCAGGAAGCCAGATTTTGGTGGAATATCAGGAAAAACGTCTTAACTGTTAGACTAGTAACTAGTATGATAGTGGAACTAATTACCTCGGGAGGTAGTGGGTGCTCCAGCGCTGGAGGCATTGAAGAGAAACTTAGACACCCACCTGGCAGATATCCTTTGGTTTGTATTCCTGCACTGAATACCCCTTCACTGATTGCTGACTTGTCGTGGTGAAGGAGCTTAAGTAATTCAGAGAAGCTATAAGCTATGCTGTGCAGGGATACCCAAGATGGACAGGTTATAGTGGAGAGTTCTGACTAAACGTGATCCACCTGGAGGAGGAATTGGCAAGCCACTCCAGTATCTTTGCCAAGAATACCCCATGAACAGAAACAAAAGGCTAAAAGATATGACACTGGAAGATGGGCCCCTCAGGTCGGAGGGCATCCAACATGCTACTGAGGAAGAGCGGAGGACAAGTACAAGTAGCTCCAGAGCTAATAAAGTGGTTGGGCCAAAGCTGAAAGGACACTCACCTGCAGACGTGCCTGGAAGTGAAAGGAAAGTCTGATGCTGCAAAGAAAAGTACGGCATAGGAACCTGGAATGTAAGATCTATGAACCTTGGTAAGCTGGATGTGGTCAAACAGGAGATGGCAAGAATAAACATTGACATCCTGGGCATCTGTGAACTAAAATGGATGGGAATGGGCGAATTCAATTCAGATGATTATCATATCTACTATTGTGGGCAAGAATCCCGTAGAAGTAATGGAGTAGTCCTTCGGGTCAACAAAAGAGTGGGAAAAGCTATATTGGGATACAATCTCAAAAATGATAGAATGATTTCAATACGAATCCAAGACAGACCTTTCAACATCACAGTAATCCAAGTTTATGTACCAACCCCCAATGCTGAAGAGGATGAAATTGACCAATTCTATGAAGACATACAACACCTTCTAGAACTGACACCAAAGAAAGAGGTTCTTCTCATCATAGGGGACTGGAATGCTAAATTTTAGGCAGGTGTTAATACAGCTGTGCAGCAATGAGTCAGTTGCCTTTTTATAGTCTATCCAGGCCATGTCAAGGTTTATTTTTTCATACTTTTGCATTCTTCTGGATCATTTTATCAATAAGCAACCAATCTTTTGTGCCTCTTGACTTTTTAAAGTTCCCTTTCTGCTTAGTTGGGTATAGGGAGTTTTCAGTTAAGCATTTATATATTGATATTGCAAGTACTCTTGTGAGGAGCTTAAACATTGTTGGAAGGCATGTAATTGGTCAAAAATTACTGGGTTCATTGCCGGTTTGTTCCCTTTAGTGAGTTGGTTTGGATTGTTCTCAGGACAATATTTGCATCATTCAGTAGATCTTTTACTGATTTACTTTGTAATTAGCACAAATTGGGCAGCCTTTGTCTTTCTGTGTTCTGGATAATACAGGTTACTGTTTTCCCCCTCAGTGATATCAACACATAATTTCTAGGTTGTTCCATAAGTTGTTTCTCTATTGATATGTTTTCTTCCACTCTACCCTCCATTTGTCTTCCATATTATGGTCATTGTTCTGTGTTGATTTTGCTACCTTAGTTCTTGCAATTCCAATTCTGAAAACACTTTCCTTCGGATGATAAACCTTCTCTGGTCCATTAATTGCTGTTCAGTTATGTCACTACTGTATTTGGGTGTTTCCTTTTCTATATTTCCATCATTCTTTTTTGAAAGCCATGGGTTGTTGGGTTTGCCTCATAACATTTCATAATTTCTGGCGAGAATCCAAATTTTGCATTTACATTGTTCCAGTAGCTTTGCAGCAGCCTGTCTGGTCCCTCAGCAGAGTCTGCTGAACCCTGTAGCCCATTTGTCACCAGATGCCCAGGGGCTATAGCATCTGATATGGTCCTTGTTGACCTGGGCAACAACCGATACGGTATGGATTTCTGTTTATTTCTTCTGATCATAATCTATGCTTGGTGGACACAGTTAGTCTGGCTTCTCAGATGAGACCTGTCTGGCTTGGGAGAACCTTCAGCATAGCTCTGAACCTCACTGAAGCACTCAAGCCCTTCTGCCTCAACAAGCCTATGTCCATGGGGGGGATGATGTTTATGATGATTAAAAAAAATCCACCAGGCGTGGTCAATCAAAATTATAAAAACATTGACTGGTATCTGTTAAATATTGGCACAGTATGTATGCTGTTCTTAATATTGTTCTTTTTGTATCTCTCATGGTGTTATTTCTGAGATCTGCAACCGCTTATAGTATTGTGTGAAATTTTGTGATATTTTTCTGAAAGCCCTGATGACTATGGGGACCAATGAAGTGCGTTTCATCCACTAGCGAGGCATTTTGATTGCCAGATCTCTTTTTTGTTTGTTTGTTTTCCAATTCTTTGTCTCCAACTCCGGCATCCCTTGGAATCACAGTGTCAATGATCCAGACAGTTCTTCATTCTATTATTACTATGTATAGTGTGTTATGTTCAGGGTGTATGTCAATTTGGACCCTGAAATCCCATAAGATCCTGACTTCCTCATTTTCTGACACCTTCTCTATCTTATGTTCCCATGGGTTTTTGGAGGCTCACAAGTTGTATTTTTTGCATAATGACCAAGTGCATTAACTTTGTCACTCTATCATGTATAATTTTGTAATCTGCTTGTGCAATCTTTGGACATTCACAGATGAGGTATGACACAGTTGCATCTTTTTTTTTGGCAGAGTCAACATTTGCAGTCAGCACTAATTCCTAGGATCTTAGCTTTCATCATGTTGGTTTGGAGTGCTTGTTCTTGTGCAGCAAAAATCAAACCTTTGGCATAATAATAATAATAATAATAATGATAATGATAATAATAATAATAATAACAACAACAACAACAGCAACAGCAGCAGCAGCAACAATAACAACAACAGTAGTAGTAGTTGTTGTTGTTGTTGTTTCTCAACAAAAAGCAAATCTTCACAGAAAAACTTGCTGCAAGGAGGAAAGAACCCCCTAATTTTCTCTAGAGCAAGAGGCTCTGAGATTCATATTCCTGTTTATAAGTCATTGTACTTGCGGTATGTGGATGCAGATGTAATCAGCTGGTGAACTGATGGAATGAAGGGGGGAAATGCAATTGGTCAGCTCAGATAAAACAGCAACTCCACTGACACAAGCAGATATCGGGCTAAGAAAAATCTGGCTCTCCATTGGGCAATTAAGACATGGCAAACATTCCACTTTCTTTCCCACTGCTCTCTCTCCTCAGTTCCCAGCTCACAGCAACCTGTATGGACGCAGAAGCAAAATGTAGGCTAAACATTAGGAAGAGACTTCATGGAGCAGCTTGAGATGCCCTAGGACAGGCGGCATGGGGCTCAGGCAGCATCCTCTTCTGAGAAAAGAACTCGTTCAGGGTTTATCCATCTTGTTTTCTAATTATTAATCAGTCTGCATGCTGCCTACAATATGGTGACAGCTGTCAGCTGCCTCAGAATCCAAGCATAAAAGAGGGTGTGACTATATATAGCACCTGAGGCAAAGAAAGGAGGTGGCACTGGGTTAGCAGGAAGTGTCAGGGGGTGGGGTGGGTGAGGCAGAGAGAGTGGGGGTTGCTAAGGAAGCTGGACTTTGAGGCAAAGGACGTGGGGGGAGGGGAGGGCACAGGAAGTGAGGGGTGGAAGAGGAAACAAACATACTCTATGTCTACCCCAAGGAAATGGGGAGGTTGGGCAGAAGGAAAGGGTGGGGAACAAAATGACATTGAAGTGGGGGAGAAGACTAAAGGCCTCTGCTCCAGAGTATCTGGTTGGTAGCACAGCAACAGGCAAGAAAGCCACCAAAGAGTATATCGTTCTGCTTTAAGCCTTACATGATCTTATTGGTCTCTGGGGAACAGCCAAATAATAGGGATGAAATGACTTTCCCATATAGGAAATAGAGGTAAGATGATGCGTTCTCCAGGGCAGCCTCAGCTTTTAGCGATGTGCTCTGAGAGAGCTGAATCACTGAGAAAACCAAGAGAATAATAGCAGTGTCTTTGTGAGCCATCCTGAAACAACAGGGTTTCTGTGTACCCAGATGCGTCTAAGATATGGCGAGAAATGGAAGCTTTTGCTTCTAATAGGAAACTTTTTGTAGCTTTTCTAGTGGAGTGTGGTGAGTTTCTATAATATTTATACCAGATATGGGCTGAAGCTTTATATACAGTTGAGGTTCTTTTGGCAAGGATGTGAGTTATAGCTGTAGGAGGTCCCTTGACTCAAGCCCAAGAGACAGCTCTTCAGATACATTGTAATGCTTCATTCAGAGACTGGGCCTTAATAGGCATTAAGAAATCCAACCTCCTGAATTATACTTTGGAGTCCAGATCTGGGCAAGCATTCCGTATTTAATCAGCAATGTCCTGTCAAGTTTCCAGAGGCATCTGGCTGGCTACTGATGGAATACCAGAATAGTCCTCAACTGATTTTTCCCCCTACACCCACAAAATCCTCTGTTCTCTCCATCACCTTTCATTCATTGAGCTTTCAGAAAAATGATTTTCTGCCATCCGGTTTGGCCTAGAGGACTAGAGTCAGGCTCCGAGGATGAAAGAACGGCAGAACAGCAACCCATTCCACAGCCTCTATGTGCTCAGCAGCTTGTCCTCAGAACACCTCTTTCTGAGCATCGGCCATATGGCTGCATTCTTCTTCATAGCCAGCCAAGCAGCTCTGGAATCCCAGTGATAGCATCCACTTGGATCAGTTCTTGGCTCCACTGCTTCTCTAGCCCCCCTCCCTGCAGCCTCCCTTTGCTCTCAAAGCAAAAAATAAAGACATTTCCATCCTGTAGTCTGTGTGTGTGAAGCAAAGAGAGGCTGTATGGGAGGCTGCATACCAAACCCCGAACCAGCTGTTAGAGCTTCAGATTTATATCAGACGGAGGGTCGATGGTAGTGGCAGTGAGTTAATTTTGAACAGGAGGTCATACCTTGGGCCTGCTATGAAAGATTCATCGTGCCTTACGCTGGGAAATACTGGGGGAAATGGAAAGAATAAGGAAAGAAAGTGCCCCACCGTGAATTGGCAACATAACTGTGCCCTTTTTTGGCATCACCAACCAGCATGTACAGCTCAGAGCTATTTGCTGGCTTTTAAATCGGACAGTTAACAGTAATGTGTACTGTGTATTTCAATGGTCTCTTTGAAGGATGGGAAACAAAGGCAGGGAGAGAAGGGAGGTCCTGGTGGTTAAAAAACTTTGTCCTGCGGTTGCACAGGATAAAAAGTGTGCTCAACAGCTGCATGTGTGACAGTGTATGTGCATGCTGTCATGCCGAGTGTACATGCAAATATTTTGTGTCTTGTTGCCTGCATATGAATGACTGGCCCAGGTCACTCAATGTATTGCGTGGCGTGAATCTTCCCAAATTCAGTTCTCTTGGTAACTGTCCCACAATGACCTACAGAATTCCTTGGTTTCTATCCAATTTTGTTTCCTCTGTGGAAATGTAAACAAATAAAATGACTGACTTTGTGCATTGTCTGTTGTGAAAACTAGTTGGGGTTTAATGTTTTTACACATTTTTAAAAGAGATGGCACATAAAAATACACATCCTAGTAAAAGAAAGCAGCAGCATTAGCTGCTTAACTCCCAAAGTCTCCTAAAAGTAATGATGTCCTAGACCACTGGTTCTTAACCTTGGGTTACTCAGGAGTTTTGGACTGCAACTCCCAGAAGCCTCCACCACCAGCGGTGCTGATTGGGGTTTCTGGGAGTTGCAGTTCAAAAGCATCTGAGTAACAAAGGTTAAGAACCACTGTCCTAGACACTCTCTGCAGAGGTTTTATGGCCATGTGGCGCAGTGGTTAAAACGCTGTACTGCAGCTAAAACTGTGCTCACGACCTGGGGTTCAAATCCCAGGTAGCGGCTCAAGTTTGACTCAGCCTTCCATCCTTCCGAGGTCGGTAAAATGAGTACCCAGCTTGCTGGGGGGGCAATGTGTAGCCTGTATAATTAAAAATTGTAAACCGCCCGGAGAGTGCTTGTAGTGCTATGGGGCGGTATATAAGTCTAATAAATAAATAAATAAATAAATAAATAAATAAATAAATAAATAAATAAATAAATAAATAAATAAATAAATAAGTGACAATGGGGAGTAGAAAACTAGTGAGGTTAAAAGACAGAGTTTTAAAAAAATCTATAGCCATACAATAATTGTTGCAATTCAATAGGGCTTATTTTTCCTATTTTGTTCCGTGTGTAGTATTGGGTAAGACAGTTCATGAATTTTGCAGAATATAGAAGACAGATGTATGAGTATGCTATTAGAAGTGCACAGTCTTGCATCTCCTCAGACAGGTTGTCTGTTATGCCAAGTGTTTATACCCAAAATCATGAGAACAGTCCCTATCTACAGTGGGGTCTTGACTTAAGAACGACTCGAGTTAAGAACATTTTGACTTAAGAACCACTCTCATAGGAAAATATTGACTTGACTTACATACTTAGATTTGAGTTAAGAACTGAAAAAAACCACGTGGGAGGCAGGGAAAGTGCAAAATTTGAACTTTCAGTTAACTGTTGGCCAGTGAAAAGGGTGCCTGTCTGCTTCCTCACTCCTCCCAGCGTTTAGAGAGTGGATTGGGAGACAGTCTTCAGACTGCCTGGTCCTGTACTGCCTGGACTGTATTTTCCCTGCCTTCCCTGAACCTTTTTTGACCTAAGGAAAAAAAGAAACAAAATATTCCCCCTCTAGTGGTCGAAGGCGGAATAGCAGCTTCCCATTAGTTTCTATGGACGGAAAAGAGCAGATACGGATCAAATGGTTTTCAATTCATTCCTATGGGAAATGCAGATTTGACTTGAGAACTTTTTGACTTGAGAACCGCCTTCCAATACGGATTAAGTCCTCAAGTCAAGACCCCACTGTATTGTATACTTGTATATTCTGGAACAGCACTCCTTGTTGTGGTTTAAAAGCAAAGAAAATGTTTCATGTTGAGGTTAAAGCAAAATTGAACCTTTGGCCATTGGCTTAATTTTATGTGCTCTTCAGAAAGTGATCAAGGCCTCTGGAATGAGCAGTTTATCCTGGAGATGGAGAGATGGCCCCATCTACTATTGGTTCTGCCCCCTCCTGTCACCACCTTCAGCCCTGCTTATTACTGCCATGTGTCCCCCAACAGAGTACTTGCTGCAACAGAAGAATAAAGATTCTCCTTGTCTGATAGGCATGCAAACCTTTTCTTTTCTTTTCACAAATGAGAATGAAACATTCCACGAGTTTTCTCACCACTGGGTAAGATTATGAGAATAATGTGCATTTAGTGCATTTTTGTGAAAAACATGTGAAATTATGTTTGTGCATAAAAAAGAGAAACAAATGTATTTAGGGCAAAAAAAAACTAACACCTTGCATTTCACCCAAAATGCACAGTACTTTGTGCATACCTCCCCTTTTGCTAATGCTGCTGCAGACAAAAAAAAGGAAAAGGGAAAAAGCTGTGTATTTTCACAAGAGTGAAAAATCTTAGAGTGGCTGTCAGTGGGGATTCTCAAAATGTCAGCACACCCTTTTTCACCAAGGATGAGAAACTCTGCTAGTCTTACTGTCTGGCTTAAAAGGCATGTCAGAAAAACAGTCCCAACAGCTGGCTGTCAGCAATTCAGAAAGTGCCTCACTAGCCTAAGAAATGGGAGGGAGGAAGCTACAAGGCCCCTCCCTGTGCTTGTGTGTGTGGTTTTACATAGGGCTTGCTGCACACAATACTCACTCCCCTCTCAGCTGTCATTATGAGCTTTAATTTTAACAATTCACAAGAGGGAGCTGAGCCCCAAAGAAGGGGCAATGGGCCAGCTCCAAATAGTAACCTTAACACAAGGCATTCTCAGGAGGCAAATTTTGATAGCAAAGGGTGGGAAACAAAATCTCTAATTGAAGAGCCGGGGTGTGTGTATGTTTTTTTTTGGGGGGGGGGTAGATGAGTGGGGAGAAAGATATGGTGGCGCTGTAAGATCGAATCCACGCGACAGAGTGAGCTCCCGTCGCTTGTCCCAGCTCCTGCCAGCCTAGCTGTTTGAAAGCATGTAAAAATGCGAGTAGATAAATAGGTACCACCTTGGTGGGAAGGTCACGGCATTCTGTGTCTAGTCGCGCTGGCCACGTGACTACAGAAACTGTCTTCAGACAAACGCTGGCTCTATGGCTTGGAAACGGGGATGAGCACCATGCCCTAGAGTTGGACATGACTGGACTAAATGTCAAGGGGAACCTTTACCTTTAACTTAGATGAGTGGGATCATTCCTATTGCAACTGCCAGAATCCCCCCAGCCAGCAGAGCCCCCATGGTTTATGGAAGTCATAATTTTTAAAAGTTTTTCCATTTTGGCACATATGCCATGAGGTAAACTGGGCAGTAACTCTCCTGGGCTATATTTGTCATTTCTGCTATTGCTTTTTGTGTAGTCCTCCCGCCTGTAAGCCTCTTCCTGAGTAAAGTTAATGGCCCCTAATTGAGTGCTTGTGGAAGGATTCAGATTCAGCTTGCTGGAGGATGGCAGTGGCTGCTGGCTCCTGCAATAGCTGCTAGAGCCTGAATAATTTATGCTGTCATTACTTTTGTGAAATGTCCTTCCCCTGCTCCTCCTGGTTCCTCTCTCTCTTGGTAAAAGGCTGTGTGAATTTGTCACAGGCTCCAGGACAGAAGGACAACATAGACCTAGTGCACTCTTCAGTGAAGGCAGGAGACAGGAGCAGCCTCTCTGCCCTATTTCTGCTAGGTGTTTCCACCTGTGTGCAGCATCTTCTTGGTCTGTTCTTTATCGAACCAGCCTTTGGTGCTAGTATAACCCAAAATCTGCATCAAGAAAAGCTGGACTCTGCAACCTATAAAAATTAAGCACATATATTTACTTAATTTGCCCAAAGTGTTTAGGTTATAGGAAGGGGCATTCCTGTACCATGGGGCTGTGCTCAGTTCCACCCCAACACCTTTCATTGTGTGGGACTGCACACCCTTTAAATCTATTCTCATTGCGTGTAGAGCTAGAAAATTGCTTTCCTTAAAAGAATGAAGAGTCAAGAGCAAGCATTTTTCTTTCAGCACTTAATTTGACACCTAGATATGGGAACAGGTATGGGAACAACACCCATTGCCCACAATTAAATTCATATTATCCTCACAACCCACCATGTACCACCATCATCACCATCACTGACAATTATCATTATCATCATTGCAAACATTTTGAATTTCCTATACAGCATAATCCCAAGCTCGTTAACAATATTACCTACCTTAAAGTCAGTGCTTCCTTATGACAACACTTTCCAGAGTCTCCTAGGTATAGAGTGATTAGAAGTTGTTTACCGTTCCCTCCTTCTGGAAGCACACTAAGACTGTGCAACTTACTCAAAGCTACACAGGATGGCTGTCATCCTGGGACACACAGTGTGGAAACAAATCCTCAGCCTGTCTCCACAGCCATATATCTATGTCACTCACCTTGACATTGCTTCCTCACCTGAGAAGCATAAGCAATCCCCTGAGAATTTAGCTGGTCCCCTGAGATTTGGTACTCAGGGTTGGTTCTGAGTTGTTACAGCCATATCCACTGTGACCTTTAAGAACTCTGAGGGTTTGTTTTATAAAAAACAGTTTTAAAATGAGAAATTAAAAGGAGTGCACTAACACGTCTGCTTCAATAGCCAGCTCAGGACAGGCAAATTGCAGGGTAAGGGAGGAAAGATATGGCAGACAGAGAAGAGATTGCAGCAGTGTCTAACAGGGAATTATGCTCAAGAAGTACTTTTCTTTGGTGTGGGAAAACACAGATTTTGAAAAAATTAGAAAAAGGAGATGTGGTCTGCAAGATAATACAAATACAAGAGCAGGTGAGCTTTCAATGGTAATCTGTCTTCCTCAGGCTGTGCACCAAAATTTTGTGAAAGTTCAAAAATATACATGCGGTATATCACAGAAGTGAATACACCCCCTCACATTTCATAAATATTTTATTGTATATTTTCATGTGACATCACTGAAGAAATGACACTTGGCTACAATGACAAGCAGTGAGTATACAGCTTGTATAACAGCGTAAATCTGCTGTCCCCTCAAAATAACGCAACACAGCCATTAATGTCTAAACTGCTGGCAACAAAAGTGGCAAAGTCCAAATTGGGCACAAAGAGTCAATATTTTGTGTGGCCACCATTACACACAAGCACCAGCACATTTACACTATTATACAAGCTGTATACTCACTGCTTGACATTGTAGCCAAGTGTCATTTCTTCAGTGTTGTCACATGAAAAGCTATACTAAAATATTTATGAAATGTGAGGGGGTGTACTCACTTCTGTGATATAATGTATATGAGAATTCCAAATGTTCATTACAGATTATTTTGCCAGATCTGTTCCTTAAAATGAGTTCTAATATCAACTACAAATTTTTGTAGGTAGAGGTGGTGGTTTCAAACTCATGCCAGGTAGCATTTGGCTAAACCTTTCTTCTCAAATAAATGGCCAAATAATCTGCACATACCTCCCTTCCCATTGCTTTCGTTTGAAATCAGTGGTTTCCATTTGGCTTTAAATGTTTGAAGTCTCCCTTATTTTCTTCCATAAAATGTCAGACGGTGAAATAACAGTCTATCAGTATTATATCTACCTGTCTGTCTAAAACACATCTCGTGTCTGTGGTTCAGCGGAAGGCAATTCCTAGCACACCGCTTAATGCTTCCCCCTTGTGAAGAAACTCTAGGTCTGCCTGTGAGGGGTTAACAGGAATAAAACCCCTGTGAAAATTTTGACTTCGCAGAGCTACAGGCCAAAAATACATTTGTAACCTCAAGTGGCCGCCTTGAAGACACTCCAGATCTGTCTAGGAGCCGTCTGCAGCTAAAACCCTTTGATCCACTCACTCTCCTCTGGGGAGCAGACTACAGTAATGGTGCTAATGCCCCCATGGCGACAGGGGTTTAGCTGCTAGACGGATGTAGGCAAGACCCCTCCCTCCCTCCTTCTCACTCCATCAAGCTGAAAAGCAGCAGAAGGAAGAGGAGTGGGGCTTTGTGACAAAGAATAGATGCCTCAGGGCCCTAATACTTGAAGTTCTGAACACTTGATTCATGATGGATCTCTTGAGCAGTGCTGGATCTGTAGAAACAAAAGTAATGAATTATTTCCAGACTTTTGAAGAAGGAGAAGGAGAAAGGGGTGGGTGTTAATTTCTTTGGCTCGGGAAGAAATTTTTTGCCACAATTTGTGCTCTGGTAGGTCACAGCAACATGAATATATTTCTAATTGCTGAAGTAAAGGCATCTGTGATGAGATTACAGTTGGAATGTACATGTGTGTCCGTGTCTGTGTGAATCACAATGTGAATCAAATGTTGGCACCTCACTCAGGATATGTATAGAGCTCCCTATTTGGCCAATTTGTACTGAGTGAGAGCTTTGATCCATGTGTCCCGTATTGGTGGCGCCAGTTAGCAGAGGCTCCCCTAGGCTCTTCTTTCAGCTCTGCCCGGAGATGCTGAGGATTGAATGTGTGACCCTCCATACAAAGCTTGTGCTTTTTTGCTGAGTTATGGTCCTTCCCAAGAGAGGGAGAGAGAGCATGTGCGTGCTGGGATATTTGAGGATAAGTTTGATTCCTGTGTAGTGACATATTAATGACAGTGGTCTCCAATCTGGCACCTTCCAAACATGTTGGTCTACAACTCCCATCACCTTCTTAGCCAGCATAGCTATACTGGCTGGGAGGTTGGTGAGTGTTGGTAACTTGAGAGGAAACAAAGCTGGACAAGAAAACAAAACAATATTCCAACAATGTTTAGCTATTTGACTTTTTCAGGATTAATACTAGACAAAAAGGGACATCTCACTCTTGAAAAGATTGATATTAAAAAAGGACACCATTGTCGGGGGAAATGACATGGTGGACCTTTGTAGCTTCATGATCCAGAACTTCAGAGGTGGATGTGTTGTGTGCTGGATATCACAATTGCATCTGAGACAGTATTTTATACCCCAGTGGTTATTTTCCTTTCTTTTCCGTTCCTTATATCAGTAACAAAAAATATGAACATGATGGCCAAAATTGTTGTAGTAGTGGAATGGATTTTCTTGGAAGGTTGGCTGGGGGATTCTGGGAACTGTAGTCCAGAGAAGGATTTTCCCCTTCTTTTGGGCAACACTCATGTTCCCAAGGATTATACAGCAGGCGATGGGGAACATTTCCACTGTTGCTTCTTGGAGAATGCCAGTCAGCCAGGTCAGTAGGATGCAGTGCAGAGGCCAATCCCCCTCTGAATTTGTAGGCTGCATAATGGTGGTGGCCACACGGTTGGGGCCAGCAGGAAGTTACCCGGCCCTTGCACCCCCACAACAGGAAGAGTAACAGGGAGGGCCGGGACTGGCCAGCAGACCAGAAAAGGTGGGGCCTCTGTACCAGTCAGCTGGCAGGGTTCAAAAGGAAGAGCTGGGGCCCTGCTGAGCCCCAGTGCCTTCCAAGCAGTTTCTGCTCTCCCTGCCCACCCTCATTAGTTGTTTGCACTTTCTTATATAAGTTCTTTCGTTGCACTATTATGTGTTTGTTCATTTCTCCTCTATTGTTGGGTGGTTTTGAACATTGAGATGGACCATAATGTTCAAGAGACAGCAGGCAAGGACCTGCATGTTATGGATGGTAGGGAACCCAAAATGGGAACCGGGGGGGGGGAAAGCTCAGCTGTCCCAGCTCGGGTGGGACAGTTGCCTCTTCCTTTGGTTAGTGAGGAGCCATGGAGTGGCATATGTCCATGTGGCTCCATGAAAGCTGCCATTCCAAGTCATCATAGGCATCCTTCAGTCTCGAGAGACTATGGTAACATGCTCTGTATGGAGGACTTGGAACAGCGTCTAGTGTTTTGACGCTGTACACGAATCTGGAGTGTCCTCTCCAGGGCACAAAGCCTGGGTAAAATAATATGGAGGATAGGCTATTACCTAACCAGCAAATCCCCCCTCTCCACGTCACTGAAATAGTCCAATGGAAAGGCAGGAGCCAATAAAACTGTTTCCAGCGACATTGCAGGAGTTGACAGAATGACACAAACTGCCTCCGGGACTCTGGCTCCAGATTTTGCCTCGAGGTTAACTCCTGAAGCCTTTTCCATCAGTAGATATAGCCACAAGGCAGTGGAGGTTTGAAATCGGAGTTTTCCTTCTCCTAGATGGGGCTGCCTTCCAGGGCTGACAAGTCCCACCTACCCGACCTGTTCCCTCATGGCATGGGCGGCCAAGTGGTCTCACAGGAAGGGTCCTGTAGAGATGGTGGTAAAATCGGGTGGCATTCGGGCCCTTCCGATGAGGAGGATCCAACCCAATGCTTGCCAGGTTAACTGCTGGCCATTTTTACTCCAGTTATGGTGTGTGTGTCTGTTGTTTTGGGGAGGGGGCTAGGGCCTCCTTAGCACTAGGCCAGCAACAGATAAGCAGCGGTCTCACCTGGCATAAAGCAAACTTCTCCCTCCATGCAAGGAAGAGAGGCCAGCTGGTCATGCTGGGCACAGAGTGCTGTGAGTGGAGTGAGCACATTGTGTCCTGGCCTGGGCCAGAGCTGCCGCCTGGAACATTCCGCAGTGGAGCCAGGAGGAGGAAGCCAGCTGCTCTTTGGCAGGCCAACTCTGACCCCTGGGCTGGAAAAGGATTTCTCGTTGGGGTGGGGGTGGGGCTGGTTGGCTGGTTGGCTGGGGTGCCAGCCTTGCTTAATCATCCATTTAATGAGCTCTGTTCTGAGCCAGCCAGCTCCCACCCCCACAGCTACCTCATTCGCAAGGCAGGAGAGGAGGCTGGGAGGTTTGTCAGTTCTGGGTCAGTGTTTGAGGAGGTGGTGGCTGCCGGCCCTGTAGCAGCAGCTGCAGTAGCTGTTGAGTCAGCTTGCAGGCAGTGTGTGCCTGGTGCTGCATCCAGGCATCTGTGGCCATCCAGCTGCAGGCAACACTTCTCTGGGGCTGCAGCAACATTTAATTAATATCAGATAGATAGATAGATAGATAGATAGATAGATAGATAGATAGATAGATAGATAGATAGATAGATAGATAGATAGATAGATAGATAGATAGATAGATAGATAGATAGATAGATAGATAGATAGATAGATAGATAGATGTCACTAAGTCTGCACCCCAATGGTAGCTGGTTGGCTGTGCGACAGGCTAAATCAGACATTCTGCTAAGTGATGCTAGATGCAGGAAGGAGTCACATTAAAAAAGAGGGAAGTATGGGATTGTGTAGAATCTTGCACAACTGTGATTGTGACTCAGCTGGCTCAACCGCCTGCATCACCCCAGTTTCCACAGCCTTTCATTATATGCAGTACTTGAAAAAAATTTATCCTTTTTGAATAGTTCCTCTGCTAGTATGGCCTCTGACAGAAGGACTGTAAGAGTCATAGTTTCCCTTTGGAAAAGTTCTTTTGTGGTGGATCAATTCAAGGATTGGCAGAATCATTTCATGCAGGAACTGGGTACAGCAGTGCCTTGATTTACGAACTTAATCCTTTCCGGAATTATATTCTTAAATTGAAACGTTCGTAAATCGAATCAGCATTTCCCATAGGAATGCATTGAAAACCAGCTGTTTTTTGGTCTTATGCAGAGGCGCCGTTTGTAAGTCAAAGCATTCGTTCCCTAGGAACTAATGCAAATGCAGTTAATCCGTCCTCTACCACTAGGGGGAGAATATTTTTTTAACCCAAGATGACCTAAGCTTTAAAAAAGGGCAGGAAAGGAAGGAGGGAGGGAGGGAACACTTAAACAAAACATCTTTAAAACCAAGCAGCTTTAAACCAAACCAAGCACCTTTTAAACCAATTTTTACATTTTAAAATTACAGTACCAGGCAGTCCAAAGTCCATTTCCCATTTTTCCCACTTTTTTGTTCATAAGTTGAAGCTCTGTTCGGAAGTCTAAGCAAAATTTTGTCAATGGAGTTGTTCGTAAGTCGAATTGTTCATATGTAGGGGCGTTCGTAAGTCAAGTCACCACTGTAGATCTAACCCATCTTCCTTAGAGCCGAAGGAATCCTACTTTTTGAAGCAATGTTGGGAGCAGCACTTTTGCTGGCTGTAGAAGATTGAAGGCCTTCTACAGCGTATTTTTAATGTCCCAGGTGAGCCCTGTTGTGTTTCTGTTTTCTTTGCATAGATTGTGTGTTTATTAAAACACACATCTCCCTAACTCTCAGTCAATGGCATTTGAGGTAGCAAACAGTATTTTAAAACAAGAAGCACAATTAGAATGAGGTAAGAACAAAAACAAAACTAGAGGCCTCTGGAGTACTAAACTGAGTGAGTACTGGGGGTGGATGGAAGAAAAAAGAGCAGCATTTTTTAAAAAACGGGCCAGAGAGGGATAAAAGATAGACCACTAAAGTGGAGGTGGTGTAACAAATGGATATCTAAGCAGGGGAGAGTTGGATAGGTTTGCTAATTTTATATATTTTTCAACTGATTTCATGAGACTAGAGTTTGTTTTTACATAGAACAACAAAGATGCAAATTGATAAAGAATCATAAACACATGTATTTTGCCAGTAGTAACAAAGAGAACTTAGGCCTCCAGTCTAAGGTCCGCCTAAGGCTTCCCAGGCCTGGCCCTTCAGGAGTGGAGAGAATTAATGCTTGTGGGCAGTGACGACTGAGAAGGATATGTTGACCTCCAAATGTTATTGGATGGCAATTCCCATCAGCCCTAACTAGTCATGTCAGTGTGGGGGTTCATGGGAGTTGAAATTCAACATCTAGATACTCACACATTCTTTATCATTGGCAGAGAAAGTTATAGACCTAAATGAGAACATAGAAATGTTTTTTTTTAAAAAAAAATTGAATTACAGTTCTCAGCATTCCCTGCTGGTGCAGGGATTCTGGGAGCTGCAGTCCAAAAAATAACTTGCCCTAGCATTTGGGAGTAATAACTTACTAATACCATAATTATCCGTAACTACTGTATTTATATTTTGTGGTGAAAGGTTGTAATGAAACTACATTTCAAAAGTAAGGTAATAGGATCAAACTTGGTTCCCTGTTATAGTGAGTAATGCTTTCTAATTACTACTGAAACTTAATTTTAAAAGGGCATTTAAATGTATTTTTAGAGATATTTTGACAAGTGTTTTTCCATTTTTCTTCTCTGCTCTTATGAAACCTAACTTTTAAAAAATTAACCAGAAGTGATGAGGAAAAAGTAACAAGCAATCAACAATGACAGTAGGCCACTTTTTGAGCATTCTAGCAGTTAAGAGAACAAATTATTTTCAAGAGTTGCCTTTCCAAACTTTGCTTAAAATGTATACATCTTTTCAGGTATCAGTTTTGTTTCACACACCTCTTTTAGTTTGTTTCTGGTGGAAACAGAGAAAGTACCACCTCAGCTGTTTTGTTTTTTCTTTAGTTCTAGGGCTTCATCATCTTTCTTGCACACACACATCCCTTTTTGTTTCTGATTCAAAAAAGATGTTTTAGTTCATGTTTCAGTCTAGGAAAACATAGGCCAGTTTTGCCTCTGTTTGGGTGCATGTGTGTGTTCATTTTCAATGCAACTCCATATGCCATAGCCTTCCACCCAGCCCAAGGTGAAGCCAGGGTGTGAGCCCTAATACTTTGACTACAGAAGGGTTTACAAATGGAGAGGCATGAATTCTCCTTCCAATTTTTGCAGCTGAACATACTCTGCCAATAAGAATGTGTGGTTAAAATGACATGCTGTAGTGTAGAGAACAGAAGTGCTATTTGATGTCAAGGCCTATTGCTCCCCCCTATCCCACCTGACCCCACCCTGCCACTATACAGGCCAATATTGCATTTGCATCAAGAGATTCACATTCAGGACTCCTGTGAATTTGTTGTATCTCTCTGCAGTGGGTAAATAGGAAGAGCAGTTTACAGCAGTACAGAAATGGAAGGATAATGGCTTCATCCTATCCGCCCTTCCTCCACGAAGAGCATCCTTAATCCTTCAGTCTTGGCTGCTGTCGTTTCCCCCAGAAGAAGGCAGCTCAGGCAAGGTTAAGAACAAAAGAAAGACAACATCACATTGAACACCAGCTTTTCCCTAACCTGCCAGGACCTGATCGCCGGGTTCTGTATGTCTCCCTGGCAACCGTGGAAGGCATCCCTAACACCCAAAGGAGGCAATCTCCTTGTTTGGCTTTAAGGTGGTTGCCGTGTCATCAGCTGTTTCCTGGGTAACACAGAATCCGGAAGCTGACAGGTAGATAAGGAGGGTTCCTATTATCTGGGCAGAGAAGTGAGAGAAAACACAGAGACAGAGACACACAAAGACAGAGAAAGGCAGACAGAGTGGCCAAATTTGGGAAACCAGGTTTGATAACCACTGTTATAATGGAGGTTGGTTAACCTTACTGTCTCACTCACTGAAGTCTTACTCACTGAAGTTGAAATTAAGACCAGACCAGATGAAAGATTTAAATGTGTGAATTATTTGGTTAACAGCAATGGTGCACTGAGGTAAGGAGGGAATAAGACCAAATAACATTGGTCTTCAGGTAAAACTAGACAATATGTGTTCAATATACCTGTTTTCCATTATTTAAAATGGGAATGGAGACAAGTAGGATTAGAACATGAGGTGCTCAAACACACTGCAGACCTCACAGAATTATAAAATAATGAAGTTAGAAGGGGTCGATAAGGCCATCAGGTCCAAGGATATCTGCCATGTGGATGTCTAAATTTCTCTTGAATGCCTCCAGTGTTTGGAACTTGAGCCCATAGTTGTGTGTCCTGTACTCTAGAATGATCGAGATCAGATACTGTCCCTCTTCCTTTCAAGTATTTGAAAAGTGCGATCATATCTCCCCTCAGTGTTCTTTTCTCAAAGCTAAACATGCCAAATTCTTTCAGTCTTTCCTCAAAGAGCTTGGTTTCCAGCCCCCTGATCATCCTTCTTGCCCTCCTCTGAACTACCCTGTTTCCCCTAAAATAAGACCTAACCTGAAAATAAGCCTTAGTATGGTTTTTCAAGGTGCTCTTAATATAAGCCCTACCCCCCAAGTAAGCCCCAGTTAAGTGAAACCCCACCCTCCACCAGGGACTCATTGTGCAGCAACCAGAAGAAGATGGCATGACTGTATCTGAATAAATGTAGATGGTTGTACATGAAAAAAAATCCCCTGAAAATAAGCCCTAATGTGTTTTTTGGAGCAAAAATTAATATAAGACCCTATCTTATTTTCAGGGAAACACGGTAGTTCCAATTGGTCAGCATCTTTCTTGAAGTGCGGTCTTCATAAACGGACACAATACTCAAGATGAGCCCTAACCAGTGCTGAACAGAGGGGAACTACTATCTTGAGGGATTTGGGGACTGTACTGTTAATGCGGCCTAAAATGGCATTTGCCTTTTTTGTAGCGACATCACACTGTTGGCTCATATTCAGATTGTGATGTACAACAACTCCCAAATCCTTCTCACTTGTAGTATTGCTGAGCCAGGTATCCCCCATCTTTTAACAGTGTGTTTGGTTTCCTTTTACTAGATGCTGTACTTGGCACTTAACCCTGTTAAATATCATTCTGGTTTTTTTTTTTTCCAGCACAGAGCTCAGGCCTATCCAGGACTTTTTGAATTTTGTTCCTGTCTTCTAGGGTATTAGTTATTCCACCCAATTTTGTGTCATTTGCCGATTTGATCAGCATTCCCTGCACCCCCTGATCCAGGTCATTAATAAAAATGTTGAAGAACACAGAGCCCAGCACTGAGCCCTCAGGTACCCGACTTGTTACCACGTCCTAGTTGGAGAATGAGCCATTAATCATCACTCTCATCCAGCCCATACCTAGTTAGCTTGCTAATCAAATTTCATGGGGCACTTTGTCAAAATGATGAGGTCAAGATATAAAATGTCTACAGCATTCCCTCTGTCTATTAGGGAGGTTACCTGCATCCCACCCATTCCCCATGATTTCAAGAAAATAATGAATAGTGGTTCTGAGGTAGGTTTGCCAGATACATGGGTACCAAAAGGAGGACATAGAAAGACAAAAAAAGAGGACAGAGGAGGACATATTGAATGTTTCATTTGAATCATTCCGGATTAAATCCGCAATCAATACAATTTTATTACAATAGCTGCCAATCAATGTCTCTTAGTGAACCAACCAAGAAACAGTCATGTTAAAAAATAAAAATAAATTCAACAAAGGCTTTTTTCCCAAAATACCAAAAAATATTATTTAAATAGCCAATTGTACAAGTATTACCTTATAATAAGGGGCGGGCTCAATGTGCGGGAGGGGAGGAATACAACACATAGGTTGGAAGTTATGAAAAAGCAGCAAAATGTTTTAACTGAATGATTTACAGTCCTGTTGCACATTTCTTATCTAGTTCTGAACTGAATGCAAATAAACAAATGCTCATTTGTTTGCCCAGAAGTCGACTTGTCCACAAAGGCTACCATTAAAATATAGCAATTAGTTTTTAAGATACCACAACATTTTTGTCTTTTTATTTGGTTGTGTGTTTCGTTTTTGCCTGACCTACTAGCACAGACTCACACGGCTACCTCTTCTAATACTGTATTATAAGTAAATATATAACATATAATAATGTTAATAACTAATTGCATTTTTACAATTGTGATCTCCCAGTGTCACTTAATTAAGGGGAAAGTGGCAAAGAAATGAAAATACAGTAAACGAATAAATAAAATGATGTATTCGTGAAGGCTTTCACAGACAGGATCTAATGGTTGTGGATTTTTCGGCCTCTTTGGCTGTGTTCTGAAAGTTGTTCTTCCTAACATTTCACCAGTCTCTGTGGCCAGCATCTTCAGAGGCCGAAAAACCCACAACAACCAAATAAAATGATATTGTAATAAACCATATACAGAATGTTCCATGGGGTTGTTATGAGTTGAGCTTCCCTCACCATTTTGGAAGCCACCCTTACTCCTCTGCTTGACTGAATTTCAGTCCCTCTCATATACTCCTGTATGGTTTCCTCTTTGACTTCATCTAATTGCTATCTGTCAATTTCTTATGCAAAATTTGAAAGTGGTTTTGCAGTTCCACTGGGGAAGAGTTTTTTCTCCTTCTTTTGCTCCTACCTGTGACTCTTTTCCATGGTGCTCCCTCCACTATGTTTGCTCTCTTCTCAGCATTCTCCTCCTCTGCCTTCCCTTGTTGCTCTTTCCCCTCCAGTACCTCCTTTGACTCCTGTTGCTGCTAAAGAGTTCTGTCAATGTATACTTCATCTTCCCTTATAGCCTTAAGTGCGGCTACTCTCTGCTCCAGTTGTCTAAGTTTTTCTTCTAACAATCCCACCAGTTTGAACTTGCTGCATGTACCGTATTTCTTGCTCCATAAGACACACCTCTCCATAAGACGCACCAAATTTTTAGGAGAAGAAAACAGGGAAAAATTAATCTGTTTTCTTCTCCTAAAAATTTGATGAGCCTTATGGAGAGGTCCGTCTTATGGAACACACCCTAGCCCAGTGGTCCCCAACCTTGGGCCTCCAGCTGTTCTTGGACTACAACTCCCAGAAGCCTTCACCACCACATCTGCTGGCCTGGATTTCTGGGATTTGAAGTCCTAGAACTTCTGGAGGCCCAATGTTGGGGACCACTGCCCTAGCCCCCTCTGGCCACAGAGAGCCTCCAAAGGGTCCTAGGGTGTGTTCCAGGATCCTTTGGAGGCTCACTCTGCCCCCCTATGGGGCCAGAGGGGGCGAAATTGCCACCTTCAGGGACTCTTCTGAAGCTTCCCAAGCCTGAAAAGGGTCCTGGAAGCTGGCGATTTCACCCCCGTTGGCCCTTGGGGGCTGGGGGGTGCCTCCCAAGGGTCCTGGAAGGCAGACTCTGACCCTTGGGAGGCTCCCCCCCACCCCCCACCCCACGGGGCCAGAGGGAGCGACCCTGTTAGCTTTTTGCTTTGATCTCTTTGTCTGTAAAAACCCTTTCCCTTAATTTTATTACCTTGAATGTAGCTGAGAAAGTCTACTAAAATATATAATTATTTTCAAAAGTCCAATCAAACTCCAGTTAGTTCACCCTGACCGTGAGCTCCCTGGGTCTGCCTCAGCTTTATTCCTCAGCTGTGGTCTGTCAGGAGTCAGCAATCAAAAGACCGTCCCAGAACTCACAACTGCTACTTGTAGCTCTTAGCATTAATCAGGACACACTCCCTTCTTGTTAAGTTGAGCGCAGGGCCCTTGCTGTTAAGGACACACACCCTCCCTTGCTTTTAAGTGGAGCACATGGTGCTTCTGAGTGGGGAATCCCTAGGGGTTACCCCAGGTCCCTTCTGTTGTTAATCAAAAACACTTCTTTGCCTTTATCTCCTTGGTCTCCCCCTTTCTTTTGCTCCTTCTTCCAGTAGACCTTTCCTTCCTGTGTCTCCCTTGTCAAATTCTTATTCACTCCCTCTGGTTGCAAGCTTCCTGGGTCTGCCTCGGCTTTATTCTTCAGCTGTGCTCTGTTAGAAGTCAGCAATCAAAAGGGTGAGAAGTTGCCACTGACACCCATTTAATTGGATCTCTAGCAGGGGGAGATGGCTAAATAGACATTATAGTGGGTGTCCTGATTGCATCTCCCCTTGGAGCTGTAATTTTAATCACAGAAATCAGACACATCATATGCATACATTTAATGTTTCCACAACATATTGTCAGTTACCTTTGTTGGTGGAGACTGATGGGCTCAAATTTCCATTCATGTGAGAAATCTTACCTTAGGTAAGTCACTCTCAGCCTAACCTACCTCATAGGGCTGTTGTGAATTGATAATTCATGGTTTCCTGAGTTCTTTGGAAGGAGAGGAGAAAAATGTCATGACTGGAATTTAAACTGATCCTGACAAAGCATGGGACCTTCCCTGCTAATGCTTCACAAATGAATTGCTCTTCCCAGCAAATTTAGCACTTATGGGCTTTGTTCAGAGTCCTTGTACTAGGACAATTTTCTCCAATGCCAGGGCTTTCTAGCTGTGCTTGTACTATAACTCCTTTTGTCCTACCCAGATGGGAATGATAGGACTTGTAGTATAATACATCAGGTTCAATCTCCCATTATCCCTAGCCAACTAGCTAGCTAAAAGTTGTGCAACATCTGTTGGAGCCCAACAATTTGGGAAGGCTGCCTGAGGACACTGAAAAGTGTACTTTTACAATTCCTTGTAACAGAAAAGGAAAGGAAAAGTAAATTAATGGGCAGAAAAGTTAGTCATGTTATTTCTTGCTCCCTTTGGATTTCCTTGCCTGTGTAAAACTATTTATTATTATTATTATTATTATTATTATTATTATTATTATTATTATTATTATTATTATTATTATTATTATTATTATTATTATTATTATTATTATTATTATTATTATTATTAATTGTATTTATACCCCGCCTATCTAGTCATTTCGACCACTCTAGGCGGCTTACAACATAAAACATACAGTAACAAGTTCAAGAAAAATTTATAACAATTAATTAATTAAATGATTTTGCAATGGGAAAAGTACAAAATAAATCAAATAAAGAGGGAAATAAAAGGAAAGAGGACAGGAATTAACTGGAAGGGAAGGCCTACCTATACATCCACGTTTTTAGTTGGTTCTTAAAAATACCCAACAAGGGTGCAGTGCGAATCTCCGGAGGTAGGTTATTCCAGAGGCGAGGAGCCACCGCCAAGAAGGCCCGGTTTCTAGTTCTTTCCTTCCGGGCCTCCCTCGGCATCAGGCTCCTCAGCCTCACCTCGTGGCTCGCGCGGGTGACACGGGTAGAGCTAGTTGGGAGTAAGTGTTCTGCCAAGTATCGAGGTCCTAAACCATTTAGGG
Source organism: Pogona vitticeps (assembly GCF_051106095.1). Lineage (NCBI taxonomy): Eukaryota > Metazoa > Chordata > Lepidosauria > Squamata > Agamidae > Pogona > Pogona vitticeps. The sequence continues at coordinate 14,377,704 of NC_135791.1, read as the reverse complement.
CTTTATATGTGAGCATTAACACTTTGAAGTCAACGCGGAAACGGATGGGCAGCCAGTGCAGCATGGCCAGAGTAGGAGAGATATGTTGATATTTTCTCATTCCAGTAAGGAGTCTGGCCGCCGCATTCTGCACCACTTGACGTTTCCGCATCACCTTCAAAGGAAGCCCCACGTAGAGCGCGTTACAGTAGTCTAATCTAGAAATTACGAGTGCATGTACTAAGGTAGTGAGCCCCCCCATGTCTAGGTAAGGTCGCAGCCGGGCAATCCGCCAAAGGTGGAAAAAGGCTGTGCGGACTACCAACGCCACTTGCGTTTCCATGATGAGCATCGGGTCCAGGTGTACCCCCAGGCTGCGGACCCCACTCTTCGCGGCCAGGGCCACCCCCCCAAACATGAGGGAGTTTCCCAAGCCACCATCCACAGGGTCACCCACCCTCAGAACTTCCGTCTTGTCCGGGTTCAGCTTCAGCCCGTTCTCCTGCATCCATTTCTGTACGGCCCCCAGGCAGCGCTGGAGAGACAGGACAGCATCACCTGCAGTTGGTGAAAAGGAAATGTAGAGCTGGGTGTCATCAGCATATTGATGACACGATACTCCACACCCCCTGATGACCCCACCCAGCGGCCTCATATAGATGTTAAACAACATTGGGGAAATTATCGACCGCTGTGGAACCCCACAATTGAGACTCCACGGGGCTGAAATACTCTCCCCAAGTTGCACTCTCTGGGGGCGGTCCTCCAAGAAGGAATGGAACCAGGCCAGAGCCAAGTCACCGATACCCAACTCAGAGAGCCTCCCCAGGAGGATACTGTGGTCAACGGTATTGAAGGCCACCAAGATGTCGAGGAGGACCAACAACGATATTTTACCGCTGTCGGCCTCCCTCAACAAGTCATCGTACAGGGCGACCAATGCCATCTCTGTACCGTGGCACGGCCTGAAGCCCGACTGAAAAGGATCCATAAATATTTTTGGGGGGGACCAAGATCCCAGCAGAGCTTCTTAGTTCAGATTCATTTCAAACCTTGTGGTGTGCGCCCAGCCGTTTCCACTGGATAACTCCATCACTGTTACCCAGACTGCATCTTCTCAATGAAGGAGTGAAGATGATAAAAATATTTTCAGCTGAGGCAGAATCCCATTTCCTACCTACTGTATAGGAAACCTGATAACTCTGTAGGCAAGAAAGGAACTATCCTGCTGGCTGAATTTATGCCTGTTTGCTGTGTAAGTAGATTTGTTGGTCATTTCAAAAGGTTCAGCTGTGCCCCGGGTCTCAGTTTCAATTCCTGGTTCTCCTAATGCTCATCCCTCTTTCCCTCTCAATTTCTCTTAGTATCTTCTTCTCACTTTCTCTGAGGTTTACAAAAATCCTTCTTAGCCAGGCCATGGAGCAGACAAGTCTCTTAAATGCAGGTCAACTTTGAGATCCAGCCTGTGATCAGGTTAAGATGTGGGTAGCTGTTTTTGCTTGGTTTACACACAGCAGCTGCCTGGCTGTAAAGTGAAGTGAGACTGAAGTGCAACCTTGTGGAATGTGGAATGTCTGATGATGGCTCATCCCTTCTTTGCTCTACTAGATAAGGGATTTTCCTGAACCTCAGTCCCAAGAGAAGCAACAAGTTGCTGGCCATACTCCAAATGCCTTTCTGTTCTGTCTAAACTGGCCCAGTTTCCTTTGTTTCTGGGGCCCTGTGTGGGTTGCAGATAGGACTTTTGAAGATATTGTGGGGCTGTGGATGATGGTGATAGAAATGGTAATAATCTTCTGAGCAACAGACCTTGGGTGTGGATTTAGGACGGATTTAGATGTGAAGGAAAATGAGGTGGAAGAATCTTGGGTTAGATGTTCTAGACTGCATGTGGGGAATCTTAGTGTCGAATGCTCTCTGTCCTAAATTTTCTCTGTGAGTTAAAACAGGAGAATAGAATAGAATAGGTCAGTCTCTATCATAAAGAAGTTCTTGGCTCAACATGTTCCTTGCGAGCTTGCTTTATATTTATTTCCAGTGCCATTTTTAAGAGAGCGGCGATAAAAATAACAGTCTTTTCCACTTGCCGCCTCAAGAGGTACAGTCCATTCATAAGTCCACCACCTTTCCCCATCTTTCCTATTATCTTTCCTTTTGAAAGAGGCTCCCTCAGAAGAAGGCACCAGTCTTTGTTGCACTTCTCTGGCCACTATCTGCCTGGCTCAGCTCACCAGATCCCTCACTCTAGACCGTATGCTCAGACATTTAGGCATTTAGGTGGGCTGTTCCAAGGGAACTCTGTTCCAGCAACCACTCTTGAATGTGTGGGTAGGGGGAACTGCCAGCAAGGGAGTGTAATTTGTGTGCCACTTGAGGTGGGGGGCTTCCTCATTCCTTCAAGAAGGTTAGCTTACTGATCCTCCTGGCTGGGACCAATGGGAGGCACATTACAAAACATCTCGATGGCAACAGTGGTGTATGAGACACTGAGCTAAAAAGCAAATAAGCAGATGTAATATAAGGCAGCCTCCTTGCTCCTGGTGAAGAAGTATGGTGTAGCTTAGTGGAAGAGGATGTGTTTTGCAGATAGGAGATGCCAAGTTCTCTTATCTTTAGAGGGAGATGAGGTGTTTTCTTTTGCTTTTTGGAAAGTGGGGGGGAGAGTGCAGCAGAGAGCATAGCTCAGTAGAGCAGCATAGAATTTGCATGCCAGTGGTCTCAGATTCTGTCTGCTCTGATTTCCTAGAGAACCACTGCTCGTGTAGACAGGACTGAGCAAGCCATTCTGTGGTGTTAGTGCCATGACCAGTGGCAGCTTTTGCAGCTTCCTAGAATTTCAGGTATTGTGACTTTCTCAGGAATTGGGTAAGAAACAAAGATGTGTAACTGCAATCTGAACGCAAGCTGAACCATTTTGCAAGAGGACATAGGCACATAACTGCAAAAGTGAGTTGAGAAAGACATGAGAATATTTGAATTTATTTTGTTTTTATTTTACTGTATTTGTTTTATTTATATTTCTCCTTTCTTCCAATAGAGATTCACCCTTTACCTCCCTCATTGTTTTTTAAAGTCTATCAACATCTTTGTTCTTGTGCAACATCTTTGTCTATGTGTACAAATGGACACGAACCACAAAAATGGTGGTGGTTCATGCCTTAAAAAAAGAACCGCAAAATGATTATTTTTTTTTCCAAGTTCGTGCCTGAGGGAGGAGAACAGAAGCCAGACCTGCTGTCTCTGTACATGTCTCTGCCTATCAGCTGATAGTTGGGCGCATGCACAGAGACAGCAAGTCCTGCTCCTAGAAGGGAAGCCAGAACTGTAGTCTCTCAAGATGGTGGCAGAGGGGGAGGATGGAGAGAAGAAAGCAACAGAACCAGGTAGGGAGGCGACGGGGGGACAGTAGGAAAGGGGTGTGGAATAAGCTGTAGGGGCAGGGGGAAGCAAATCAGGAAGTTCATTAAATCATTAAAAACAGTTCGTGGTTCAGGTCAGTTCAGGTTCGTTAGTTTTGATGAACCCGAACCAACCCAAACCAATGAACCAGCAATTTTTAACAAACTTCCTGGTTTGTTTTTTTCAGTTCGCCTCCATCTCTATCCACAGACAAGGGCTTTCACCATGTCCTCTGTCTCTTTCTCCCACCACCTTCCCAAAAATGTAGGAAAATGCCTTATATCTGGAAATGTTGGGGTTTAAACCTGTGACCTTCTGCCTGCAAAACATATGCTTTGAGGTACATGACACCAAGAATGTTACCTTATAGTGCATCAGCTGATTTGCCTATTCAGCACAGTGTCTATTTCACCAGCTGCCCTCTACCAGTTGCCCTCTAGATGTTTCAGACTGTGCTCTCCCACCAGTTCCAGCCAGGATGGTAGTTGATCAGTGATTATAGGATTTGTAGGCTAACCTTCAGTTACATAAAAGCCGACCAGAGCTTCTAAAACTTACGTTAGAAATAGCAACTCCCAGAATCTTCTCACCAGCATGACCAGTTGTGAGGCTTGTACAAAAAAGTAACTTTTCCAGCTTTGGAAGCTGGCCGTGATTCTCTTCCCACTTCTTTCTGGGGCTGCTGGAGACTGATGCATGGAATCTTTGCTATGAAAACCCTTTGCTTCACCACTGAATTATAGCCTCTTTGAGTCTCTTATGTTGAAAATCTCTATGCAGTGAGTGTAGAAACCCAATTAAGTTTACACCAGGTCTGGTGCTGTGGATTCTAAAACATTTTTCTATTACAGTGGGGTCTCTACTTAAGAACTTAATCCGTATTGGAAGGTGGTTCTCAAGTTGAAAAGTTCTTATGTTGAATCTGCATTTCCCATAGGAATGCATTGAAAACCATTTAATCCGTATCTGCTCTTTTCCGTCCATAGAAACTACAGTGGAACCTCTACTTAAGAACTTAATCTGTTTTGGAATGGTGTTCTTAAGTTGAAATGTTCTTAAGTTGAAGCAAAATTTCCCATAGGAATGGACTGAAAACCAATTAATCCGTTCTGGCTGTTTTTTTGTTATGTAGAGGTGCGTTCGTACTTTAACCAAAGCTGGTTAATACGTACTCTACCACTATGGGGAGAGTTTTTTTTTAACCTAAGATGACCTAAGGTTAAAAAAAAGAGCAGGAAAGGTTTTTTTCCTGTTCTTATCTTGGATTTCTGTTCTCAAGTAGAAGCAAAATTTAGCAAATGGAGCTGTTCTTAAGTTGGATTGTTCTTAAGTAGGGACGTTCTTAAGTAGAGACCCCACTGTACATCCCTTTTTTTGTCAAATATGACACACTCCTCTTTCCTATTACTGTAGTTCTACATTCCTCTCTGTGTCCCAGCTCTTTTGCCAAGGGGCCTCTTTGCTTCCTTTTTCTTCCATGACCTCTCATGTCCACTGTCTGCTGCCCCCTGTAGTTCTTTGAAACTCTTGTAGCACACTGTTGAAGGATTGACATAGAGAAGTGTTTTGGAAATGTGTGTGTGTGTTTTCAGGGTGGCAGTAAATAAAAAAGTTCTCTCTGAAAGAATGTAGCAGGCTATTAGTCAGGCTGTGGGCTGAGCCCATGATTCACGGCTTATTTGTGCCTCTTTTGCCCATGGGTGCCAGGAAGAGTGTTCATGGGCAGATCTCACAGCCAAAGAACTGGTCGGCCGTCATGGGCTTGAGTCATGTACCAGTTTCTTGCACAAATAAGCCATCTAAAGGCATACATGGATACCTTCCCTGGCCAAATCATCAAATTTGATACAATTCACAAGTTTTCAAGACTACTTGGAAAAAGCAGTACAGTGCTTTATATGTCAAAACAAGCACTTTGACTTGGGTCCGGGCAGCAACTGGTAGCCAATGTAATTTAAACAGAATCAGCTTGATGTGATCTCTAGCGGCCCCACCACTCACCAGCCGCGCAGCTCGATTCTGGACCAGCTGCAGTCGCCTGACCCTCTTCAAAGGCAGCCCCACATAGAGCACATTATGTGCTGTCGAGTTGCTGACTTACGGCAACTGATCTCCAAATCATTCCCCCCCCCAGCTTTCATTACTGTCCAGCTTTCTCACCTATACATGGTGATTTGGAATACAAGACTGTGCATGATTTTGATCTTGGTTTCCAGTGACACATCTTTACACTTGGTCTTGTGTAATTCCTGCATTGCTATCCTTCCAGGTCTCTGTCTTCTAATTTACTGGCTGTGGTCTCAGTTTGGGTTGACTGTTGAATGAAGGTATACAAAATCTCTAACAATTTCAGTTTCTTCATTGACAACATTAAAGTTGTGTAGTTCTTATGTAGTCATGGTTTTGGTTTTCTTTGTTTTTAGGTACAGTCCTGCTTTGGTGCTTTCTTCTTTCACTTTAGTAAAAGTAATTTTGAGTCATTGCTGTTTTCTGCCAATAAAATAGCTTCACCTGCATTTGTTTGTATTTTAGCACTCAGAATAGGGGTAGATTCTTATATGATTTTCTGTCCTATAAGACACAAACTCTCACCCACAGGGGTGGTGGTCAGAAGCCCAATGCTTTGAAAATAAAAAAGCAGAACAGGAAACTGAACATTTTTAGTTTATCCATTTGCTTTTGTGCTGATGTTCTACTTGCTGGGAGGTTTTAGAGTAATGGACTTTCAGAAATGCGATTGTTTTAACACCTATAGCTGGAAGAGGTGGAGCCATGTTAATACAGTATTGTATTATGGTTACTTAACTGGGGTGGGCAGGTAATCAGTGCTAGGAAAGGAATAAATGCATCATCAAAGAGAGAGCACAAACGGCATAAAATATAAATGTATAGATACAACTAAATAGAAGTTTAATTTAAATAGAAGTCCAGTTGCAGTAGGGAGGACTGACCAGGTGATCTGTGAGGCTAGTAGGTAATCTGCTGTCCAGGTGTTGACTGTGGGTGAACCACTGTAGGGCTCCTGATGCTCTCTCACTGATTAGGTTTCAGTTTTAGAAGAGAAAGCCATATTAGTCCATGCTAGCATATCAGACACAAACAAAAGAAAAATAATTTTAGAAGAAGACAGAATGTTGTCTGAGAAAGTGGACCTGTCCATGAAAGCTCACATTAAAATATAGCAACTAATCTTTAAGTTACCCCAATGTTTTTAGTTTTATTGTGCTCTTGCTTGATTGCTTCCCAGGGTTCTTCATCTTTAAAGTAGACCTGTGTTGGAAAACCCTTCTACTAGTAGACTGTTTCCCTCTAAAATATGGTTGTATAAGGTTTAACGTTGTTGTAGGAAATTGGAAAAGATATTGCATGCAAAACTTACTCAAAATGGATGTGTCAGTCTATGTTTATTTCCAAGTAACATTAGCTAGTGGTGGTAGAAGCTGGCAAAGTTATCGTTTTGAACTATAGCTAACAGAAACGCCCAGGCTATGGCTAAGCCATCCTAGGGTTCCCAATACTCTCCCTTGAAAGTTGTACCCCATACAGTAATGTTTCCAAGCTCTGGATTCTGCTATAAAGAGGAATGCTGGGACAAGGAATCATTTGGAACAATGTCTTTGGAGGGGAAACCATATGCAGATGTAACAGTGCAGGAAAGCACAAATGGACTGGTGTGTTAGAACCAGAGCAATCTGAGAGATGTCAAGAGGGAAAAAAGCAAGAGAGCAAGCCAGACAGAGAGCACAAAACCCTGTAGCCATGTGCTAACAATGGCCTTGTACAGCCCATGTGATTTTAGCCTATGGGTCTACACATCTGAATGCCATGATCTCAAGGGGGCATAATGGACATAACTTCCTCAGCCCTTCTGTGAAGCTGAGGAATTAATTTGCCAATATTCTGAAGTGGTTGGAAATCACAATATTGGCAAATGCTGCAGACCAAATAGGATTGCTTGAGGACTGTATGTTTTTAGATGTGGGGATCACATCAAATAGTAAATTGGACCTCCTAGTGACTCTATGTAGCCTGATCAAGCCTGTTCCTTTCCCAGGGCTCAGACAAACACTTAGTTATATACTGTACTTAAGTGTCTACCTTATAATGGAACGTTTTTTTACTGATAAAGTATCAATCTGCGGTAAAATCTTTGTGTTTAGTTTCAATCTTTGTGTTTAGTTTCTTCCATGAAGAAGCAAAAAATCAAAACTACAATTTCAGTGCCCATTTAGCAAGAGGTGCCTCCCTCCCTCCCTCCCTCTGTGTGTGTGTGTGTGTGTGTGTGTGTGTGTGTGTGTGTGTGTGTAATAAATTTACCTCTTTGAAATAATGCATGTGACAATTTCAACTATGAAAACAACGTAATTTTAATGTTTGTAGTATCTACTTCAGTGCCAGATCTTCAGTATAATTCAGCTAGGTTACTGCAGAACTTGCAAGTAAGTAGTTTGACATGAACTAGTTACTGGTAATTCATTTATTTTTGAAACAAAAAAGTATAAGTCATGTAAATTAATGTATTTTATAGTATTTCTGGTTAATCATTTAACATTGTGATTGTAACTTTTGATGTTAATTCTGTAGTTATCAGGGTAGCCTCACTACATGGTGAAGGAACTCTAGGACATGGTTCAATAGCACATGGTATGTGCGGCATCTCATGCTGCATTCAGATTTTGTAAAGAAAGGGAACGAGAATTTATGAGAAGCAGGAAAGCAAAATGTCGCTTTCATACATATATAACAGTTAACTAATTATTTTTGGGTGGAGTTATACTTACAATAAATTAGCAGAGCTTGAGAAAGTTACTTTTTGGACCATAAATCCCAAAATCCTTGGTCATCATGGCTGGAAATTATAGTCCAGAAAATGATGTTTCTAAGGTCTGCACATTAAAAATAACATTTCAAGTTCTTGTGATACGTGTCTCTGTAGTGTTTGGCAATCCTGCAGAACACAGTTGGGGTGGGAATATATGAGCAGCACCCCCTCAACAGGCCCTCAGGAGACATTCGTGACCTTCTGCATGGCTCAGTGCCTAGATTTCTGCAAAGGGTTGGAAAGCCTCCAGCTGGAATGAAGATCATGGGATGGAAATAAAGCTTGGCCCTTCCTCAAACGGATTCGGTTTGTGTTAGTGTCCAGTAACTGGCTGCTCCCCAAATTTCCTTTGGACTGGAATTCTGCTGGAGTGGACTCCCATGGGGAAGAGTGAACTTTTTCTTTGTGAATGAATTAGCTTTCTCCGCAGGATTGTGGTATTTCTGTCTCTGCCTCCAGCATGCTCAGAGGAAGAAGGAACAGAAAAGAGAATGTATTCAGATGCAACAGCCTCCCCCCTTTTTACACAAACCTTAAGATACCTATTTACCATTTTGGGGGCCAGCGGAAACGGTATGGGCTGGTGTCTATTTCCAACTGGACATCCAAGATTCAGCTCAAATGGCTTCACAAGAGAGAGGTCAAAAGCTCTTAGATAAATACACTTCTGTCTTAAATATCTATTACCATTGCTTAGCTAAGACCAGGGCTCCTCCCCTGCTCTTTTTCATATCCTTATCCAATTGGAAAGAATTCCGGCATATTGGTCAGGTCTGTTGTCTTATCTGGACAAAATCCAAGATGCTAGGGGAATAAATGGGAAGCTTTTGTTCAGTCCAATCTAATCCATTCCTCCAGGGCAAGACTGTTCCCTGTACATATTTGTTCTAAGAGGGGATGCTTCATTCTGTAGCATTTTGAGAACAACTTTCTGCAGTCAAATATTTTACTCTATACTTTGTAAATCTTTAGCTTTTTAATTATGTCTGTGCTATCCACCATGTAAGTCCCAATCAGAATGGCCAAAGGGACTTTCTGAAGGATGCCTGTATACACCATGGAAACACCAAATTCTAAATTTGAAATTAATCCTCTCTCTCTCTCTCTCTCTCTCTCTCTCTCTCTCTCTCTCTCTCTCTGAATTTTTGAAGATTTAGGATAATCTGATTAAATGTTTTGCTCTTTCTGTAAATTTGCACAAACTAGTAATCTGTCTCTCTTCTTCAGAGATTCTTTTTGACCAGTGTCTTGGATTTCTGAAATTCCTTCAGTATTTAGAAACTTTAAAATATTGCAGATTTTCCTGTGGAGTTAGTGCTGTACAGAGTGGCTGTCTTCAAAGCAATGTCTGTGTTTCAGGTTTCTGAACAACTTTGTCTCTTTGTGAGTGATCTCTGTGTTATTGCATGCCAGTACGTTTGCTCTTGCTCGTTACAGATACACAATTTTATCCAATAATATAGTTAGTCCATAACTGAAAGCTAACAATATTGTCTAAACCAGAGGTCCCAAACCTTGGGTTCCCAGATGTTCTTGGACATCAACTCACCTGGCCAACACAGCAAATGGTGAAGGCTTTTATCGGCATAACTGGAGTTCTTTTGGCAGGTGTGATTAGACCCTTAAATGCAATCCTAACTCAAATGAAAAAGGTGAATTCAACGGGTACAGCTATTCCCATCTAAATTCAACAGGTACAGCTATTCCCATTCCTCATCTGATAAAGATGAGAAGCCTGTCAGGGGAAAATAATGTGGCATCTCTGTTGACCACCACCTTTGTTGATGAATACACAGGGATTCAAAACCAAGACAGACATTAGTAGGTTTTTTAATGCAAAGAATCTGTGAATTTCTTTTCCTCATATTCATTTTTTAAAATTCTTTCTACCCCATTTATGAAGAAATCTGTTAATTACAGATGGGTACGGATTTAAAAATGACTCACCAAATTCATTCAAAAATTGCTAATTTATTAATTTTTGTTTATACAAATCAATACTCCAAACAAATATGAATCAGTGAATTTTTAGAGGTTTTTTTTGTTAGTTTGGCTCTGAAACAGTCCCCCAGGCACCTAGAGTCACCAAAATTGCATGGAGGTTTCCTCTGACTCTGTTCTACAGTCCCTCCAAGTTTGATGAAGATTGGGCTTCCCCAAGCCAGCTGCCAAAGGGAGCTTTCCTGAAGTGACTCACTTTGTGGGTTTATAACTTGAATGTCTAAAAACCCCAATCTTTTATTTCTTTTTTAAAAGTAGATTTATAGCATAAATTGGATTATTTCCCCCCCCCCTCAGGTCAGCTATGACCCCATGAAGAAGCAGGAGGGCTCCGTTCATACTTAGCCTACCCCATGTCTCTTTTGCCCCACTCTCTTTTCCCTAGTTCATGACATGCTTCCCAAAATTGCATTTATTCTCTGGCCAGAAAAGATTCCTTACCCCCTCATTTTCTCATTTTTTCCCCAAGGCTCAGGACTGTGATTTTCAACTATAAAATTTATAATAACCTGATATATTTATTGCAGTCCTTGTTGTTGTTGTTTAGTCATTAAGTCATGTCTGACTCTTCGTGACCTCATGGACCAGAGCACGCCAGGCCCTCCTGTCTTCCACTGCCTCCCGCAGTTGGGTCAAATCCATGTTGGTCGCTTTGGTGACACTGTCCAACCATCTCGTCCTCTGTCATCCCCTTCTCCTCTTACCTTCACACGTTTCTAACATCAGGGTCTTTTCCAAGGAGTCTTCTCTTCTCATGAAATGGCCAGAGTATTGGAGTCTCAGCTTCAGGATCTGTCCTTCCAGTGAGCACTCAGGATTGATTTCCTTCAAAATGGATAGGTTTGTTCTCTTTGCAATCCAGGGGACTCAAGAATCTCCTCCAACACTACAATTCAAAGGCATCAATTTTTTGGCAGTCAGCCTTCTTTATGGTCCAGCTCTCACTTCCATACATCACTATAGGAAAAACCATAGCTTTCACTATGCGGACCTTTGTCGGCAAGGTGATGTCTCTGCTTTTTAAGATGCTGTCTAGGTTTGTCATCACTTTCCTCCCAAGAAGCAGGCGTCTTTTAATTTCATGGCTGCTATCACCATCTGCAGTGATCATGGAGCCCAAGAAGGTTAAATCTGTCACTGCTTCCATATCTTCCCCTTCAATTTGGCAGGAGGTGATGGGACCAGTGGCCATGATCTTGGTTTTTTGATGTTGAGATTCAGATTCCTCCTCATTTTCTGCCATCAGAGTGATATCCTCTGCATATCTGAGGTTACTGATATTACTTTCAGCAATCTTGATTCCGGCTTGGGATTCCTCCAGGCCAGCCTTTTGCATAATGTATTCTGCATATAAACAGGGAGACAATATACACCCTTGCCATAATCCACTCCCAATTTTGAACCAATCTGTTGTTCCATGATGCTCAGGATGTCCATGTTTATACTTGCCATCTCCTGTTTGACTACATCCAGCTTACCAAGGTTCATAAATCTTACATTCCAGGTTCCTTTGCAGTATTTTTCTTTGCAACATCAGACTTTTCTTTCACTTCCAGGCACGTCCGCAGCTGAGCGTCCTTTCGGCTTTGGCCCAACCACTTCATTAGCTCTGGAGCTACTTGTACTTGTCCTCCGCTCTTCCTCAGTAGCATGTTGGACTCCTTCCGATCTAAGGGGCTCATCTTCTAGCGTCATTTCTTTTAGCCTTTTGTTTCTATCCATCGAGTTTTCTTGGCAAAGATCCTGGAGTGGCTTGCCAGTTCCTGCTCCAGGTGGATCGCGTTTAGTCAGAACTCTGTACTATGACTTGTCCATCCATTAAGAGGTTCTTTAATTCCTCCTCACTCTCTGCCATCAGAGTGGTATCATCTGCATATCGGAGGTGTTGATATTTCTTTCGGCAATCTTAATTCCAGTTTGGGATTCATGCATATAAATTAAATAAGCCGGGGGACAATATACAGCCTTGTCGTACTGTTTCCCAATTTTGAACCAATCAGTGTTTCCATATCCAGTTCTAACTGTTGCTTCCTGTCCCACGTATAGGTTTCTCAGGAAGATAGATAAGGTGGTCAGGCACTCCCATTTCTTTAAGGACTTGCCATAGTTTGCTGTGGTCCACACAGTCAAAGGCTTTTGTGTAGTCAATGAAGCAGAAATAGATGTTACCTTTCTTTGCTAGATGCAACGCCAGTCCATTGGCAGTGCTGTATGGGAGATTCAGTGGGATTCCATACAGCAAGAGGTGCTGCTCGTATGAGCTGGGTGGAGTCACTCTCACATAATTTTGCATTGTCCATTCTGTACAGATATCCTCAGAAAATATTTAGACGTGTTTTTGTTAAAGAAGGGGGGGCTGTTTGGATTGTGACACACAGGTATATTTTGTCAACATGTGAGTCAGTGATAGTGGAGAACGTAGTGGGTTGTTTTTTTTAACTAGATAGTGAGGAGTCGGGGACTGAGACATAACAAATTTGTAGATTAATAGTTTGTTGTTACCCTGTATATGTGTTTTTCTTATGTATGCCAATAAAGGCTCTGACTAGTGAATAGTAACCCAGAAAATTACATTCCCAAGCACTACACCATTTCAAACAGGCACCAACCCCTCTTTCTTTATAAATAGGAAATAAACAGAGGCAGTGGTTTTTAAGGGATGTTTGTTTTACTAATTAATTTTTACTAATTTTATCTGTTTTTCACTTTAATTGTGAACTGATCAAGGAACATTACATAGTAGCTGACATTCTGTGATCAGTTCACAATTAAAGTAAACACACAAACACATACACATACCAGATATTGAATGAAGTGAAAATTCAAAACTGATCAAAAGGGGAGAAATCGGAATTCAAATTAGAAAAAAAGAGTAAAAGGTCTTAAGATCGGAGAACATAAATTCTTGTTCATGCTGCCCCAACCCCAACCCGCAACACAGGTGGCCAAGAGAATGAAGGGGAAGGAAGGACCTGTTAAAAGGAAACATAAGAGGATATGCCGTTTTTGATATCTCAGACTTCTCATGGAAGATCTTCTGCCAGAAATCAGAACATACGTTTTTGACTACAGTTCCCAGCCAAGTCTTGTCCATGCAAGCTGGAGAACTCTGAGAATTGGAATTAAAAATAAAATAAAATAAAAAATTCCAAGGTCTAACAGCTTTGATGCTTACTGAGTTACACTGTTCATCCCACCTGTCTCCTTACAGAAAAACAATGCTGTTATAGACAGTCTTCAAGAGTGTGGTTGGTCGCTTCTTTCTGTGTCTTCTGAACTACTTTCAACTTGCTCTGACTAACCGCAGCCCTTGGGCACTGTGGAAAACGAGATGGGTGTGCCAGGGCGAGGGTGGGAAGGGATTGAGCCCTCATGGGGAAAAGGAGTTTGGCTGCTTTAATTAATGGATGCTGTAAGAATTCTGGGTGGAGGAAATTGAACCCAAGGGAGAAGAAACTGTAATTTCATGCAAAAATTACATGTTAACTTAGTGAGATCTTCTGTACTGCTTTTGGTGATCAGCACCGGGTTGGTGGTGTTAATTAGATCGCTGCCTATTAGAAAGTCAAGGGCTTCTTCATTTCCTTTGGGGGGAATCCAGCCTCAGATTTCTCTCTAGAGTTATCAAGTGACACGGGTGGTTAATGCTGCATAGTTTTGATTTTTTTTTGTTAAAATTTATTATGCTACATATTAGAAGTACAGACTCACGGAATAAAATAGCTACACATTTCCCAGATATTTTTCCCATTTCTTATTAACTTGCACTTAGTGTCTCAATAATTCACTCTGAGACATTTGTAGGAGAAGATTATGATGATTGTATTATCTGCTTTGATGGGTAGCAGACCTAGAAGATTTCCAAGAGGGGACTTTGCCATTACCCTGCTATCTGATCCTTTTCAGCTGGAGATGGTGATGACCGAACATCTGGGACTGTTCTGTGTGAAAAGCATGTGCTTTGCCACTGAATGAGGACTCCCTATTTGTTACAAGTCCTGCTCATGCTACGTAGTTTGCAATATCTATTCAGTTTTTATCTCCTAATTATGGGACTCTTCTGTGTATTTTTGCAGCATAGGTTTTTTTTAAAATCCGTGCTAAATTTGTGTATAGCTAGACATCTGCCTTTCTGAGACACGACTAGCTTTGCTGGGGTGAGTAATTTCAAGGAGAAAAAGGAAGGGTCTTTGAAAAGCTAGCTGTGGGATGGAAAAATAGGCACATGCAAACAGAACAGAAAACTGGAGAGCAGGTATATGTCTATAAACAAATCAGATTTAAAAGATTAAAAACCTTGGTAAATGTAGAGGAGGAAGGGTGGGATGATGTCAAAGATCACTGGAGTTCTGAAATGTTTTGCACCAGCCGAGGTACTCTGCACTAAAAATGTTCTTATATGTTAGCTTGGGAAATGTCCCCAAATAAAATATGGAGTAAGTCAGGACAAAACAGGAATAATAGGAGGGCAGAAATTATATCTGATTCACACTTGAACAAATTGCAGAGAATTTTGAACATCTTTTGTACAGAATTTTGTCCAGATCTAGAAAAGCTTGAACTTCTTTATTGAAAACGTATTCAAGAAAGGCAGATGAGCTCCATGTTATTATTAGTCAAACCATTGGCCAATCTAGCTTGGTCTTGCCTACAGTGGGGACAGGGGGAAATTTGGTCCTCCAAATGTTTTCAGTTTCCATTTCCAGAAGCCTCAGCTAGCATTGCTTGCGCAGTGGGGAGTTGTAGTCTAAAATACCTAGAGGACCACAAGACCTTTGGGTCTACACCAGTGGTTCTCAAACTTGGGTCCACAAATGTTCTTGGAGTGCAACTCCAGAAATCCTGGCCAGCACAGCAAGTGGTGAATTGCATAGCTTAGTGGTAGAACACAGACTTTGAATGCAGAAGGCATATATATAAAAGCCATCCCAGTGTGTGGCTCACTGAATTTACTAGATGATTGCCCATGTGATGATTACTAGATGATTCACCATTTGGCATCTGGATCTCTCCCCACCCCCATTGTTTTGAACCTGTATTTGGTCATACAAGGAAACAAAACAAAATCAGAAGTAAACTCAAAATTCCTGAAATCTGTCCCCCACTCCAAAAACAACAACAACAACAACAACAACAACAACAACAACAACAACAACAACAACAACAACAACAACAACAACAACACCTCCCTTATTGTGGCTAGTCAACTGGTGGTCTAAGCTTGGAAGAGTTACTTTTTGGGAACACACTTCACAGAATCCTGCATGGGTATTTCTAAAGGCTATGCAGTGGGGTCTTGACTTGAGAACTTAATCCGTATTGGAAGGTGGTTCTCAAGTCAAAAAGTTCTCAGGTCAAATCTGCATTTCCCATAGGAATGCATTAAAAACAATTTGATCCGTATCTGCTCTTTTCCGTCCATAGAAACTAATGGGAAGCTGCTATTCTGCCTTCGACCACTAGAGGGGGATATTTTGTTTCTTTTTTTCTTAGGTCAAGAAAGGTTCAGGGAAGGCAGGGAAAATACAGTGGTGCCCCGTATAGCGAGGTTAATCCGTTCCGGATTAACCTTCGCTATACGAAAACATCGCTGTGCGGGTAAGGAAAGCCTATTGGAACGCATTAAACTTAGTTTAATGCGTTCCAATAAGCGTCCAAACTTACCCCTCCAGCGATGTTTTCGCGTCCGGCGGCCATTTTGGAGCCGCCGATCAGCTGATCGGCGGCTCCAAAATGGCCGCCGGATGACCCGAAATGGCCCCTATCAGTGTTTTCGCGCCCTCCCCTTGCTTACGGAGGTCGCGAAAACGCTGCGGGGGGCCATTTCGGGCCATCCGCGGCCATTTTAAATGGCCGCCGGACGCCCCAATCGTCGCAAAGCGAGTGCGGCGATTGGGGCAGATCCGTATAGCGATCCCCAAAAAGGGATCGCTATACGGATTCTTTGTTAAACAGTGCGCTCGTTAAACGAGGCACCACTGTACAGTCCAGGCAGTACAGTACCAGGCAGTCCGAAGACTATCTCCCAATCCACTCCCTAAACGCTGGGAGGAGTGAGGAAGCAGACAGGCACCCTTTTCACTGGACAACAGTTAACTGAAAGTTCAAATTTTGCACTTTCCCTGCCTCTCACATGGTTTTTTTTTCAGTTCTTAACTCAAATCTAAGTATGTAAGTCAAGTCAATATTTTCCTGTGAGAGTGGTTCTTAAGTCAAAATGTTCTTAACTCAAGCCGTTCTTAAGTTAAGACCCCACTGTAGTTAAAAAAAAAAAGGTAATTCCTTCAGGTTCTGTTAGGACTGAGCTGGTTTAGGGTAGGTAACAACCGGAAGACAGCTATCCTTTTCAATTCCTTTTTACAGTTTTATTAGATGTGGAGGAATAACAGAATGTAATGCAGAAAGATGGCAGTGGGTATAAAGAGATTAGATGAAGACAAAATAGCAGGGGAGAGAGAGAGAGAGAGAGAGAGAGAGAGAAGCAAGAAGAGCCAACACATACAATGGGGGTGTGGGTGAAGGGGAGAAGACCAGTGAGGATTCTGGGCACTGTATTCCAGGAAAAAGTAACGTTCAAAGCTCTGTTTTTGTGTTACAGGCAAGTCTTTGCCATAGAACTACCTGGAAGGTGGATTCTTGGGTTTACATCTCCTTTGAACATAGGGTAGGGCACTCTGTCCACTTGAGGCAGATCGTGGGTTCTCCATCTCCAACTTTGGCTTTGTTGCCATCTCCCTCCTTGCCAACCATTCATTTGCTAGGGAGGGCTTCGAGCTCTGAGGCCTGTTGCCATGGTGCTAATGCAGTGTCCACAGGGAAGCACCTGGTCTTTCTCTGCTCCCTCCTTCCTCTCCCCCATGGGTGTTGCTGTTAACTCCTTCGCTGCAACACACTGGGAAATGTAATCCTTGTCATGGTGACTGCCGACAAGATTTCTCTCTGCTTCTCACTGCTCCAGCTGCCCAACGAGCCCATGGGGGAAACAGGCAGAACATGATTGCCAATTAAATCACCACAGGCTCACAGAAACCAAGCCACTGAGGCCCTAACATCTCGACTCCTGGGAATGAGAGAGGCAGGTGAAGCATGTATGACCAAAGAGGGGGGAAAGGGATCTGCTCGGCCGTTTTCCACCTTGCTCAGGCAAGGCTGGCCGATCTGTCAGTACAAGAGATGGGATATGGGGAATGTTTGGTTTCTGTACTATAGCTCTCAGAATCCCACAGTGTTATTGACCCACATCCCTTTTGAGTCAGTATGACTACTTCCCCATCCACAATCCCAGGAACATATTCGTAGCTGCATGGTGAAAACCTGCACTCAAGTATGGCTGGTAGAAGTGTGGGTAATCACAGTCTGTTCCATGACATGCAGTCAGTGCCAAGGGATCCCAAATCATACTCCTGAATTGTGTGTGCCAAAGTTGGGGTTCATGGATAAAATTGTGTTGGGTATCAAACTGAAATGTAGTGGAGTTGGTTTTGTATTTAATTAGACAAATTGAAAGCATTTACATATATTAATGTGGCATTTTTCCCATCATGCAACCCCGTTTCCCCTCGTCATCAGAGGTGGGACAAAGAATTCTCTTGAGTGCTAAATGCCCATTAAGGACTGGCATTCTCACAGTCTCAGGCAGTTGCAGGGGAATAAGAAAAAAGTGGTGGCCAATGATGCCTGCCCTGGGCACCCCCTTTTAAATTGACTTATTTTTCCTACTCTTGTGATTTGGACAGCAGAAGCTATCTGGGCCTGTCATTTAAATTTCCTACTGTGCTGCAGAATAATTTTAAATAGAGGCATATGCTGGGAAATTAAAATGACCGATAGCCCATTTTACAGTGTTAAAAGCTCCCTCGGCAAATACCAAAGTCATAGTCCAAATCTCATTGCAGATGTAATAAAACCTTACCATCTTCTTCCTTAGAGATACTTTCTGACCATCACAAAAGTTTCTACTTCCAGAAAGAGAAGAAAGCACAAAAGCCTTTATTTGTTTGTTTGCTCAATTTAAAGAAAGTTAAGCACCTCAACACACAGAGAAAGCATGAAAGGGCAAACTGTTTGCTCACAAATATATGAGCAACTTGTTAAAGGTAAAGGTTCCCCTTGACAATTTGTCCAGTTGTGTCCGACTCTAGGCAACAGTGCTCATCCCTGTTTCCAACCCATAGAGCTAGCATTTTGTCTGCAGACAATCCTCCATGGTCACGTGGCCAGCGTGACTAGACACGGAACGCCATTTCTTTCCCACTGAGGTGATACCTATTTATCTACTTGCATTTTTTACATGCTTTCAAACTGCTAGGTTGGCAGGAGCTGGGACAAGCGACGGGAGCTCATTCCGTCACGTGGATTTGATCTTACGACTGCAGGTCTTCTGACCTTGCAGCATAGAGACTTCAGCGATTTAACCCGCAGTGCCGCCACGTCCCACCATGTATTAGATGCTTCTAATTTTTAAAATTCTATGCAATAGAAAGGCAGTGGTTATCATTATTGTAACTTTTGTGTAATTGTACAAAAAAGGTTCTCACAAATGTACAGTTTCTTTCCATGAGCAAAACAGCAGCAACAGTGGCAGCAACAGCTTTCTCATTTGGTGTTCAAGGATAGACCAGATCACAATTTTATCTCCTTACTTCTTCCCATCCAGTGCTTCTTTCAACAAAAGAAAAAACATCAAGGGAGTCTGATTACATATTTCCCAAGATTACTTGTTTACCTCTAATATAGCTTGGTACATAATATGGGCACTCTCAGTGAGTTGGGTATCTGGCTACAGAACCAGAGGTTGGGAGTTCAATTCCCCACTTTGCCTTCTGAGAGAGGAACTGAACTGTGTAGCCTTGGACAAGCTGTAAATCCCCAGGGCACTCCCATAAGAAGAGAATGGTAAACCTAAGTACCTGCTATGTAGAAAACCCTGGAAAGAGTTACCGTAAGATTAAATCAATTTGATGGCACACTTGTTGTTAAATTTTAGTGATTAAATGGAAACATTTCTATATGCAAAAGATCTATGACTACATGAGAAATGAAGAAGGCTTCCTGCTAGTTGTCTGAACTTAGAATTTGCATTTTTAGCTGCCACTAGAAATACTACTACTACTATTGCTGTAAGGATCTTAAATTAGAATGTTATTTTAGGCTGAATCCTATGCAAGTTTACTTGGTTATAAGACAGCTGACATATGACAACCAACTCTTCAATAAATATGTTCAGAATTGGAGTTTGAGTGTGAAATCTAGATACCTGTATGGTAAAATTTGGTATGTAAGATTCACTTGGAATCTTTAAATATATCTCTCCATCCCCAAATCACTGAAATGTTGAATACATGGTAATATCGTAAAATTGGTGTATTATATTTTGTGTGTGTGTGTGTGTGTGTGTGTGTGTGTGTGTGTGTGTGTGTGTGTGTGTCTTGTGTGTGTAGGAGGCACTCCTATCCTTAAAGCAAGCTGTGGCAAGAAGTCTTGAACTGAAACTTTTCAGGCTGGTTTTGTTTCCCACTCATTGACAATGGCTGTAACCTTTGTCTATTATCCATCATGGGCTTTGGAGTTTCCGTCTTCCACAGCCCCTGCCTTTCTCTAAAATAGGTTGGTCCTGATATTTGAGGGCTGTAATTGTTGTTTTGCCTAAAGGCCAGAGCCTCCAAATGCACTGTATCAACATAAGAAATGCCTTCTATCCTAAACCACTGTTCCTCGGACTTCATCATGATTGGTCAATCAACCTAATGCAGTGCAAGGACAGGCATCTTGTGTCACTTCCATGTACACACCCACCATCCCTTGCCATTGGCTTTGTCAACTCTAAATGTTGGGAGTTGCTGTCCAACAGCAACTGGAGGGGCATACATTTTTACCATAGAGCTACAGTTGGGATAATATCCTTCTTGGCATCTAGACTAGGGACAGGTAATCTGGTACCCTCTAGATATTTTTGGACTACAGTTCCCATAGACTAAAACATCTGGAAGACACCCCTGGCATTATAGAACACAGGGCGTGATGGACAAATAATCTTACCTTGGACAAATAACCATACCTCGAGCTTCCTACGTTTCTAAAATTCCCAGATACAGTTTAAACAACAGCACAGAGATACATTTAAAATGCCATCCCTGCTCTTACTTACTTACTCAGCCACTGGAGTACATTCCATAATCACCCACTGACTTTCCCTTTTCCCCTTCCTTCTACATGCTGGAACTTTTCAGCCCTTGCGTCTGGGAAGCCCCCCTTTCCCAGCTGCATTCTGTAACTTGGCTGGGAGAGCCCTGCTGGCAGTGAGGTTAAAAATAGCTACAAGGAGACTGCGCTCAAGCATCTAATCAGTTGCCAGTCAATTGGCTGCCCGTCTGAAGAGCAGCTCATCAGAAGCAGAGCTGGCGGAGGGTGAGGGAAGGCAGCAATGGCAGAAGCAGCAGCAGCAGCTAATCAACAGTTAACCCAGGGTGGTTCACAGATTCCTAGTCTGACAAGGCTGCGGTACTACAGCTGGGAGGATGAGAGTGTGAAGCACACGGTGAGAAGGCATGCCCACACTTGTAGCCAATGGGAGGGTGCTGTTGTTCACCCAGTCCCAAGGGGCTGGAACTGCTGGAACACTGACATAAGCTCGAGTGCCGAGTGATAGAGGTGGCGCTGCCAAAGGAGCAGACTGGCATTGCTCTGAATTGGCACTTTGTCTTCTTAGAGGGACTCTGACCAAGAGAGATTTATTTGGGTTCAGGCACTAAGAAAAGGAACAAATATGCCTTCTTGAGTGTCCCTCCCCCATGCCCATTATCTTTGTAACACCAGTGTGTTGTCAAGAGCTTGGTATATGCTGATTCTTTGGAATTCCTATATTTTCCATCCCCAGGCTGATTGTAGAATTGTAATACAAAAAAGTAACATTTCCAACCTCTGCCCTTTTATCCTATTTGTGTGTAATGGCTTTCTGGAGAGGGGCAACTGGAGTCTGGAAAAAAACATGATTCTAAGTCAATGTAGACTTTTCCACAACATATTTTTTCACTTGCCATTTCAGTCACAGATCACTTGTGTTTTGCTTAGGTCGGCCCCAAGGTTGAAACTTGAAAAATGGGTTCGATAAAACAATCCCGATAGCTCAGGCATGTGAGCCAATAAACACACATGTTGCCTGAAATGTGAATCAGTATGCAATGGATAATGTTTATGGAGATTTTAGAATTTATATAAATTCACTTGCAAAAGGTATGCTGTTGGCAGAATAGTGCAACGGGATTTCAGTCATTAAGTCATATTTTCATTACCAAGAAAGTAGTTTCTCCCATCTCTATATATACACATACATCAAGCTCTTTGTAATCCTTTTGGGGAACCCACTCCACCATGCATGCATGTTTCAAAACTATTATCATCTTACTTTAGGATGGTTTCTTAGACTGCATTTGAGCTCTGGTGCAGGTTATGAGTTACAAAATTAACAAGCATTCATTTTGTAACTCGTTAATCCTTGGAAGGGTTAACACCCATGTTGCTGTTCTTCCTCTCCCTTGGGAGAAGCAACCAGAAGATGAGCAAGTCTTGCTTCTGTGTATCTGAAAAGGGAAGGTGTCAATTTATACATCTATGCATGTTTCATAATGGATGTGGTAAGCATGTTATTATATGCAGGTGCAGCAGTTCAAAGTACTGTATCAGGATGCCAGCTGGCCATACAGATCAAGGCTGGCTCAAAGTTAAGGAAACCTAAGAGGGAATAGCAAATACACAGTGCAGTGTAATGGATGGAACAGTGGACTGGGACTCAGGAGGCATGGGTTCAATTTCTCACCAAACCATGGAAACTCACAGGGATGGGATGTGGAACCAGTGAAATCACTCTTTAAATGAAAGCCCAGCTAGGACTGCTATAAGTTGATTGTGACCTGAGAGCACATAACATATACCCAAACAATTATAGCCAGGGCCTTAAAGTTGTCCATTCACAATTAGCATCTGCATAGCAATCTGAGTTGGCACTAATTATTTATGTGTGTAGATATTTAAAATGTTTCTGAATCAGTTGGAAGAAATCGTAGAGTCCAGCCTGATCAAGGTGGCTTAGTGGGGAATCCCAACCTCTGACTCTGCAGCCAGATACCTAACCACTGAACTAATGTGATGATGAGGTAGGCAGGAGAGGAGTTTGTTTTATACCACAAGTCAGGAGCTTCTTACATTCAGCATCCCTTTAAGTGACAAAGAAACACAGTATTTTTAAAATATACAATTCCTATTCAGTAATAGAGCTATAGGTCAAAACCCACCTTGTTGTCGTTGTTTAGTTGTTTAGTCATGTCCAACTCTTCATGACCCCATGGACCAGAGCACGCTAGGCTCTCCTGTCTTCCACTGCCTCGGTCAAATTAATGTTGGTAGCTTTGATGACACTGTCCAACCATCTCGTCCTGTGTCATCCCCTTCTCCTCTTGCCTTCACACTTTCCCAACATCAGGGTCTTTTCCAGGGAGACTAATCTTCTCATGAGATGGCCAAAGTATAAAACCCACCTTACACCATCGTAAAAATGGACATATTTCACTGCCATAGACTAGACTCTATATTGCACCATCCATCGAATTTTATTCTGAATTGACATGTACTGATCAATATTTATATTAATACAGAGATATTTAGGCATATAGAGACACACAAGCCCTATTCAGTAATTTAAAAATGTTTTAGCTTTATCTTCTCCATTCCCAGTTGTATGACCTTCTTATCCATGGAGGGAGACAATCTGAAGAGTTTTAATTAGTTAATTTCATTTCATTTATAACCCACCTTTCTCCCAACAGAGGGACCAGAGGCAGCTTACAAAGAATTATTTTTAAAAAGCTATCCATTGATCCACTCACCCACCCATCCTTCCTTCCGTCTGTGTGAGTATAAAGAAAAATTATGTTAGAAAGAAAAGAAAAGCAGTTGTTTCTCTGCAGAGTGCTACTCCATCTGGAAAGCGCAGGTTAGAGAGCCACCTGTTGAGAATGCCCTAGTTTTTAAGCATAACATTTTTGCTTCTGTCTTCTTCAGTTGCTCTGGTAAAAGTATGCTGTTTCTATCTAGGAAAACAATCATACTGCTTCCTTGGTTATTATTCTTTCTTGCTGTCTCTATGTCTGTCAATTTAATAATCAAAGAAGCAGTATGAACATTTTCCTGACAACACTAGCAGTCTTGGCAGGTGAAGTGGGGGTTAGAGTATGAGAGAGTGAGGACAGACTCCCAAAATTTTGCATAAAGAATTGAAAGTAGGTGCACTGAAATAAAAATTTACCTCAGTAATGTGGCTTCCTAATTGGTTAGCATTTTTCTGATGCTTTATTTGGACCATGATTGCCAAATTCATCCAGTAAACATGATATGTATTTCAGCTGCTATGAAAATAGCCCAGATGCTTCAAACAGCTGGTTGCTGCTAAGATTTCCTGAAATGTGAGTTCAACCTATCTGTCGTTACAGCAGTGGGTTTATTTTAAACAGCTAGGAACTCACCTGGCCTCATTGAGGAAACATGTCATAGGAAACCTGATAGGAAGGACTCTGTTGGCCGGGGGTGACCACTTAAACATTGCATAAAAGGAGGCACCTTCCTCCCAAAATAAGGCCAAAGGGAGGCTTAGATTTGAACCAAATGTGCACATACTCATTTTCAGAGCTTAGAAAAGTTACTTCTGGGGATTATAACTTCCTAAGTTTTTGGAATAACTTTCTGCTTATTAGTTCACCATCCACTGAAACTATTTGGACATAACTTAATGAGCAGCTCTTGAGTTCCAGTCTTATGTAAGAATAATAACTGATTTGTAAGAGCAGCCTCAGTTTTGTTACTATAAATCCTCCTGACATGCTTATTATTCTACTTTTCCATGGCAGACAGAATTTCAACAGGGTGAAGCTACTTGCGGTGACTTGAGATGTATTTTATCACCCTAAGTACTGCCATCGTTATTCTGATTCTGTGTCCCCCTGCTGTCTTAGAGCTTCAAGCTGTGCCCTTTAAGAGAAGGAAGAGAATAGGTGGGGCAGGGATAGGTTGCTGGTGTGGTCGAGTCCCTCGGCTTCCTTATTGTGTTGGTTTGAAAATAGCTTCCATGGGTTGTGGTCAGAAGGAGGAGGAGGCCAGACTGATTGGAAAACAATTGATCCCAATGCCAACTCTTTCTAAAGGAAAGCAACAGTGAGGCTTTGTTTTCTTGGAGAAAAGCATGTCAACCTGCTCCAAAGGCTAGAATGATCCAATGATATTTACATCACCGTAGAAATGTTGCTGGGGAGGAGAGGGCAGGAAGCGTCCGGCTTTATTTATTGTCTGGTTTATTTATTCATTTGCCCTGGGAAATCCTCCTGGGTGTGGGGACAGCTGGATAACATTCACTCAGGGATACTGTAAGTGCAAAATAGTTCATTGTAGATCTCGATTGGACTGCATCACAAGTTCTCAATTTTTGGTCCTCCTTATGTTTTGGAGTTCAGCTTCTGGAAATCCCAAAGCCAGGGATTTGAGGAGTTGAAGTCCAAAAGAACTGGAAGGTCAAAGGTTGAGAACAACTAGATTAGATGATGTGCAATATAGATTGGTTTCTGAGTAACAATTTATCCAGAAACTCTCAGGACTTGAAAAGTGTTGCAGAGTTCTGAATTTTGTTAAATTTCTCTAGCTGTGTGGAAGTACAAGTTCCACAGAATAACCATCCCTTTTTACTCATTAAATGGTGCTTAAAGTCTCAATAACTTACTCTGAGACATGAGTAAGGGAAAGAAATTAAAAGTTCCATTATTTAAAAACAAACAGATCAAAGAGGAATCTGACAAACATGACTGCCTCAAGCAACAGGCCTCAACAGATTACAAAATTTTGCTTTGACTTGCAGCCGGAGCTTCAAGTTACAACCAAAAAAAGGTGGGGAATTCAAATTGTTAATCGTTAGTAGGCGAAGAGGCTACTTCTTTGTAGCTCTTTCACCCCAACAGTTAGAGTGAGTGTGATCAGAGGAGGCTTCGGACTGCCTGGTAAGGTAAGGTGCTGGTTTCTGCTTTTTAAAAACTATTCTGGGTGGGTTTTGCATCGTGATTTTGGGTTGGGTGGTGGGATTATGTTTCTATGCTGTGATGGGTCTTGAGGGGTTTGTTTGTTTTTTGCCCCCCCATTTCCAATGGGTCTTGGAGGGTTTGTTTGCTTTTTCGGGGTTTCCCCCCATTTCCAATGGATCTTGCATGGTTTGTTTGCTTTTTCCTTTGCTTTTTTGCATTTCTGAAGGGTCTTCCACAGTTTGTTTGCTTTTCTTTTTTCTTTTCTCCTTCAGCCAGAACAGATTAATCATGTTTCTGATGGGTCTTGCAGTGGAGAATTTTTTGTGATTTTTTTTCTTCAGCCGGAATGGCTTAATTGCGTTTCAATGCATTCCTATGGGAAATGGTGCTTCGACTTACAACCATTTTGAGTTACAACCATCTTCTGGAATGGATTAAGTTCATAAGTCGAGGCACCACTGTAATTGCTTCCAACAGACATTGGAGGGTGGAGAAGCAGCTGAGCTCTTTGAAATCAGAGATAGAGAAGGAATTCTTGGTTAGTGCTGCTGGAGATTGACAGTCACCCCAGAACATAAAGGTCCTTCTCAGCCACACCTACGAGAGCAGCGTGTGAGGTTGAAAAACAAAACAAGCCCTGCCAACGCTGCTAGAACGATGCAGCTAAAATGGCATGGCCCAAACCATAGCACAACACCCCACCCCACCCCTGGGACTGGCAAAAACTGATTACGGCTGCTGCTGGTTCCACTTCCATCCTTCTTCTCTTCCTTCTCTCTGTGCACCCTAGTGAGCTGTCATAGCTGCTGACAAAATTTGTTGGAAATGTGTTCATTCCTAGGTTGATGATGGCAGCCAGCATCTTTCCCCCACCAAATTCTGGAACACATCTCACCCCTGTTACAAATCATAATTTCCCATTTTTCCTACTACTCAAGAAAGAGCTATACTATGGTGCCAGTCACAAAATTTAAAATAACAGGAGCTCAAATGTATGGGATAGCATCTGCCTGTGCCTCACTGGTGACCACCACCTCCCGTAAATGTTGAGTCAACCCTGTGAGATTACATGTGCTTTTGCATGTTATACAGTCATAGCCATAAATATTGGCATCCTTGCAATTCTGTCAGAAAATGCAACCCTTCTCTCAGAAAATTGTTTCAGTTGCAAATGTTTTGGTACTCACATGTTCATTTCTTTGGTTTGCATTGGAACAACACACACACAAACACAAACAGAGAAGAAAAGTCAAATCTGATACAATCCCACACAGAAACTCAAAAATGCACTGGCCAAAATAATTGGCACCCTTAACTTAATATTTGGTAGCACCCCCTTTGGAAAAAATAACTGAAATCAATCGCTTGCTGTAACCATGAATGAGTTTCTTACACCTCTCTACTGGAATTTTGGACCACTCCTCTTTTGCAAACTGCTCCAAGGCCTTCAGATTCAAAGGATGCCTTCTCCCAACTGCTGTTTTGAGATCTCTCCACAAGTGTTCTATGGGATTCAGATCTGGACTCATTGCTGGCCATTACAGAACTCTCCAGCACTTTGTTTGTAATCATTTCTGAATGCTTTTTGAAATGTGTTTTGGGTCATTGTTCTGCTGGAAGACCCATGACCTCTGGTGGAGACACGGCTTTCTGACACTGGTCTTTGTGTCAGCAGTGGTGCCCTCTTGGGTCTCCTACCATGGTGTCCCTTTTCATCCAGATGGCGACGGATAGTTCAAGCTGACACTGTTGTACCCTGTGTCTGCAGATCAGCTTGAATTTGTTGGGAAGTTATACTGGGTTCTTTATCCACCATTTGAACAACCCTTCGTTGTAATTTTTGCCCTTCCGTCCACATCCAGGGAGCGTAGCTACAGTGCCATAGGCTGTAAACCTCTTGATGATATTGTGCAAAGTGGACACAGGAACATTAAGATCTCTGGAGATGGACTTTAGCCTTGAGGTTGTTGATGTTTTTCCACAATTTTTTTCCTCTCAAAAGAGACAACTCTTTACACTTCATTCTGTTCTCCATGCTCAGTGTCACACACAACACAAAGATTGAGGAAACATTTCTCCATCTTAACTGGTTGCAAGTGTGATTACTATATTGCCCATACCTCTTACTTGCGACAGGTGTGTCTAAATGCAAATTAAAGGAGCATCACATGCTTGAAAAGCAATTATTTCTTACAATTTAGACAAGATGGCAATGATTTTGGCCAGTGCATTTTTGGGGTTCTGTGTGGGATTGTATCAGATTTGACTTTTCTTCTCTGTTTTTTTTTTTTTTTTTTTTTTTTGGTGTTGTTCCAGCACAAACCAAATAAATGAACACGAGTACCAAAACATTTGCAACTGCAACAATTTTGTGTGAGAAAAGTTGCATTTTCTTACAAAATTGCAAGGGTGTCAATATTTTTGGCCATGACTGTACATGTGGAAGA